>NC_048302.1:30635329-30893641 GCF_013100865.1 Trachemys scripta elegans | reverse complement strand
CTGAAAGTAGAATACATTTTAGGCCATAGTGTGAAGCGGTGTTCCCTCAAAACTAAAAGCAATTTGCGTACCCAAAATATTATTTGTGTTTTCTTTATACACATACACAATGTTTACACATTACCAGTTTTGGAAAGCAAAGGGGTCAAATGTAAAGTGTTCCAATAGCAATAAGATGTTATATCTTACCTGGAAATAAGGTACCATTGAACTACACTGGGTGAAAGGAGTTCTCTCATTTGAAAGTTACCAGAATTTGTAAAATAACCTTTTACTATTTTCAGCAATGATACATTGGCACACTGATGGTAATGACAACTGACCCATTAACTATGGTGTTAGCTACCTTGCTAAAGTGTTAGACATCAGAAGGAACTTGCCTAGACAGAGTGTATCACTCATTCAGTTAATCAGAAAATAATTCTGAACTGTTTCAGGCAGCTTTGCACAGATGCAATGAAAATGGGGTGATTTGAGATTAAATCATGGATTGAGGAATAAATGTACTTTGGCTATGTCTACACTGCAATATAAGCCCAGGGTTAATGGAACTCAAGTCAGCTGACCCTTATTAAGGAATCCTGGGCCTTGAGTATCTACATTGTATTTTAACCCTATGTTAAGGCTTTTCTAATCTAAGCCAAACCTAGGACTCTGGTGTCCACTCTTCAGTGCACAAACCTGAGTCAAAGTAACCATATCCCAGAGTCCATAGCATCCCCTACCCCTGAAATGTGGCTGCTCTAGCACTAGGACCACTGTGCACTGTGGACAAATTTTGCTGCCCACCCTGCACATTACTAGGAAGCAGCTCATTTTGCAAAATGCTTGATTGGTTTGCTCTCCATTGGAAACCCAGGAGGCTCTCTACCTATATTAGCAAATACTTACGGTCACTGATACAAAGCTCAGTGGAACTAAGCCTCATTGTAGCTACACTGTTATAGCTACACTATTTTCTATTAGTGTGAATGTTACAGATTGTTAGTATGTGTATGTGTAACAGTGATCGTGCAAACAAAGATATGCTGGGACAGTGGGGCCTGTTGTCATTAAAATATCATAGCATCTGCTGGAACAGTAATGCCCAGTATGGTTAAGCAGCTCTCTCAGCAGATACAGAGCCGAGAAGACAGTAGTTTCTGTGTTACATAAACTTTCCCATCAATGCCTGTTTTAGCTCCTAAAGTCTCACAGCATCTTCTGGGACAGTAGAGTCCATGGTACAATAATTCTCCCAGCAGACACAGATCTGTGAAGACAGTAGTGTCTGTTATATTAATCTTCCCAGCATCTGTTAGTACTGTAGTATTGTAACCATACTAAATAAAGTGTCATACCATCTGCATTGTCTATTCTATACTACTAATATTGTGAAACTATCTTGTGAACTGATAGCCTATAGAAGTATAAATTAAACAAAAATATGTATTGGTTACTAATAATTTCAGCTTCACAGTAAAGTCTTGTATTAGAAAAGAAAATTTAGAAGAGTAATACTCTAGAACACTGTTCCTAGAGGCTAAAGAATATAAAGAGGGGGTTTTAAAGAGATATTGACTTGTGTCAATAAATAGGAAGAATCTAAAAATATAATTGTTTCCTACTTTTTTCTGTTTTTGTACTTTTTGTATGTTTCTCAGCACAGATAACGAAAACAGACTAGTCACTTCCTTTGCACAGAAGTTACTTGGCAAAATAGAATAAAGTTCTAGGAATAAAAATTAGGTTTGTATTTGTGGACCCAATCCTGCACTTCCTTCTCAGATAACTCAACTTGACTTTTGTCAAAGTAATAAGTTTATATTAGCCAAGAAGACAGACTCCTTACAAGGTGTGACTATATAGTTTTAATGCCCCAGGGTGTAAATTGCCTCATAATAATCACAGCCTATTAATATCTCTTCCTATTGTAAGAGACCTTTAGTGACAGGGGAAATGGTTTTATGCTTACAGATATTAATGCTGAGAGTTTAGGTATTGTTAAATTGTTAACCTTTGGAGTTTGAGGTGGCAAATAGCTGATGGTATGGTAGAATATTATCTGTGATATATCAGTGTACATTGCTGAAGCAAACAACTCCTAAAAAACTCATGACATTTGCAAACTTAGGTGGTAAGTGTGTAGCTTAACAGAATGCCTCTAAATATGGTATTTAGACACACACACACACACACACACAATAAAATAAAAAAAACACAGTGTTACAAATTACAGTATTCTTGATGTATAATTTGGGTCTCCAGAGAAATATTCTGCTCTGTGACTGATAAGAGAAGTGTCTTTCAGGAAACTGTGTTCAGATGATTGTCTACTGTTAAATTTTGCTTAATACAGGCATTTTTAAAATCTGAGGTATATGGCAAAATTCAGAAGAGAATAATTTCTGTGAAAGTATATTGATATGTAATTACTATGCCCAATCGGCAATAATTTTGCACACAGAACTCCCCTTGAAGTCAATGGAAAATTTCAGTCAGTGGGGATTGATTACAGGGTGAATACTAAAATGGAGCATAAGTAATTTCATATAAATTATTGCATGTTCAGGAGAACAAAATGACAGGAGATGCTGATGGAGAATACAGTGTGTGCATAAATCCAAACTGGCAATGCAGATTGTAATTTCAAAGTCTTGTAATGAGGGCCACAGTAGAATTACATTGTTGAATCTAAACACCTTGGTTGAATTTCCGTTCTCAGTATCGCTGGTGGAAACAAGGAATAACTCCATTGTAGACAATTGTTATCAGTACAACCTAAACCAGCATTTGGCCCTTAATTGTGAAACCTAGCTTGTTTGTAAAAGGTTTAAAAAAGGTTAATCAGAAGGAGGTTTTATGGCCTGGAAAGGGACATTTGCAACAGTCAACTCCTCAACCAAAGCTCAAAAAATAGGAGTTTCTTTAGAAAGCCTGTAAAAACTCAAGTTGCATACAGACTAACTCTAACATTTATATTTTGAAATGTTACTGAGCATCACACTCCTGTTTTCTGGTCATACTTTTTCTCTCATATTCATTTTGTGCCCTAACTACTGTCCTCTCTGCTCTGTGAGCTCATTTGAAAGATTGGTTTTCTTAGTTGGCTACTACATAAAGAGTATCACTATCTAGAGACCCATCATGCTCACTAGATGCCCACCAGAGCATGAAAGTCTGGAAGACTTGGTTGTTCCTTCATTCTGCAATTCTTGGGCCAACAGCATAAAACTTACTGAATACAGTTGGGAAAAGCCCCATCTCTGTTAAAATTTTAGGGGGGGGGGGTTTCCAAATGCCACCGCTTACTAAGCCAACTTTGTTCCTTGGGAAGAACACAGAAACATCTCCATATATTTCTTAGGTATCAAGGGTCCCTACTAAGAAGTCTTCCCCAACAACACTAAGGACCCTATACCATGCCCACTGTAACAAATGGAAAGGAAAGACTCCCATTGACTTTAATGGGCAATGGATCAGGCTCTAGATGAGCTTTTATTTAACTTACATATCTAAACCCTATCCTAATTTTATAAAAGGTAAATGAAGTTATTAAAAGTTACACGGGTAATATAATTTATTCCTACAAAAATACATTAAAATAATCTCTCAAATAACAGAACCTCTGAACACCGTAACTACACTCTAATGCCCAATACCTAACTCCAATACAGAACTACCACCTTCTGTAAATATAAGATCCAAAGAGGGAGAATGAAAACACATTATACTTTCTATCACTGCAATGTATCATTCTTTAATTTAACCCAAATATGAGGGCTATATTTTAATTTAAATGGTGACTGTTAATGCTACTGTAGACCCCAATCCTGCACATTTTAAACACTTGGTTAACTTTACAGCAGTAGTAGTCCCACTGAGATATCATTACAATATTAACATTTCAGATGTATAAATATCTATTTATAGGGTTATAATCTGATAGGAAGCTTTCATTCAAACAAAACTTGATGGACATTTTTAGAATAGAATTTTCTTTCCAATATTAAAAACAAACTGTTCACTGGTTCTTGAGTCCTAAATATAAAAAAAGTTGACTGGTTTGAGAAGTTTGGGTTGTTTTATTTGATTTTATAAAAGGTCAAAGCACTAAAGACAGTTTTGTTTGCAAAAGAAGTTGAAAAGCAAATAGTCCACAGTATGATCTAATCACTCGGTTTTTGAAGAAAACAACAACAACAAAAGTTACCAATATTCTACATTTCAATCAGTTTTTCCTGTGCTGTAACTACATTTCATAAGGATTTTTAAGTTTTATTTTACTCTGCAAAAAGTGCATTTTAGGTATGCATTCATCCAATGAATATAGAAGGTAAGTTCATAAAGATTTATAGCCAGACATGCTCCCACTGAAGCCAATAGCATTGGCAAGAGTCCCATGAGCATCAATAGGAGCAAGAAGCGGACTTTACAAAGCCACTGTGGTCTAGAATGTACAAACATTTTAAAAAGTTAAGAACTTTTAAAAGTTCTTAAAAACCATTGCTCAAATATGCACGTAGCATGGCTCCAAAGGGTCCCATTATAACTCCTGGGTAACAAATGTACATTTTAAAAGATACATAAATCTGTTCCCCACATTAAATAGGTATTTATAAGAGAAACAAAGCAGCCTATAGTATCACTCATACACTTACATTATTCCCCCCCCCCTCCCCCGTTAAAGAAACACTTTTTAAAAAAGGTAAAAATGATCTGGCAGAAGCAAGGAAGTGAACAGTCTGTAAAAGAAATTAATAAATCATGTTAGAAATTAAAATGACCTATTAGATTACCTTGCCAATGCAGGATTGTTCTCTACAGTTGCATTTTCAAGTACTCTGTCCAGTCTAGTTTTGGACATCTTATGTGAAATATTCAGGCTGTCGTGGTCAGTAACAAGCCACATTCCATCATGCCCATCCTTACTCTGCAGAATACAAAGTTGTATTGATTTGTGTCATTGTCAACGTACCCACTTAGTTGTATAAGGAAGCACTGAAGCTGAAGGTAGTTCCTCCTCCAAAGGCAACAGGGAAGTCTCCTTTGCAGCCTCAGGACTCTTTGACATTTGGGCTTTGCAGCTCTTTATGGCCAAAGACACAGACACTCCCACTTCTGGGGTGGTAGCTGAAGAAGCAGCTAGAAAGTTTGCCCACACCTTTATCTTCCCCTGCAATTCTCTTCTCAAACAGCCTCTCCTCTCCTTCGTGGCAGCAGAGACTGGCCTTAAGGACAATGGGGAGGGCGATACTTCCAGTAAGGTTTCCTTGAAATGATTGCCAGATCCGTATGCACTGTTACCTCAGCAATGCTACAGCTGGAGAAGCTCTCCTGATTGAGGGCGGCTCCAGGCAGAAGGGAGGGCGGGGGAAAACTCGAGGCAGCTTTCTCTGCGTGCTGCTGCTGTGTTTACAGTCAGTTTCATGCTCTTTGCTCCCCCCCCGAGCCTGGATCTTGCCTGACATCATTCATTCTCTTACACACTCACACACGCCCGCCCACTCCATTTCCAAACAGTGACTCACCCCGGTGCTGCTGCTATTCAAAGGCAAGGCTAGAAAAACCGGTAACACCGGTAAAGACCCCCCCCCCCGTCCCGCCCCCCGGATACTAAAGGTGGAGAGAGGGCTTGGCACTGAAATAAGGAATGAATTTGCTCAGTGCCTGCCCGCTTACTTGCTGCAAGCACTTGAGGTACAGAGCTGTCAGGTAGGGACAATGTGAATGAGTGAGTTTGCATTTGGCTGACTAAAAACACACAGCAAAACTCTTCCGAACGTGTATAAGCTGCCTTAAAATTAATACCCAAACAAATGAGCCCTCCTTCTCAGTGTGTGAGCTTTTGGCAGACCTCCTTGCTTTCTCCCTATGCTGAAGTCCACTCCCTAACCCAACCCTCTATGCCCGCCCCCTCTCCTGGTTAAAACACATTTCTTCCAGGAGACAACTAAACCCTCCCCCTCAACGTCATATTCAACTGGCTGACAAGAATATATATATATAAAATATCCAAACCACAGAATATCCAAGACCACAGAACCATAACAAGATGTGTGTTAAACTTCATTGCTCGGTCACATTGGCCCTGATCCTGCAGAGGTGTTTAACTTTATGCACGTGAATAGTTCCACTGACCTCCAAGAGACTGCTCATGTGTGCAAAGTTAAGCTCATGTCTGTTTGAAAAACTGAAGCCACAGGCTCTTTGGGGGCAGGCACCTGAGGGTAAAATTTCAAAAGTGCTAAAGTGACTAGGGAACCTAAATCCCATTTTCAAAAGGGAGTCCGAGACTCACTTAAAGGCACTTTTAAAGTTTTACCTGGGGCAGCTTTAACTTGGGTCCATGTTGTGCGTGCAACTGCACTCACAGAAATCAGGCATGGATTAACAATGTGCACGTGTAGCTCAGGTTTGGCCCATGTCTTCTTACTATTTGTGGTCTTATCTACTATAGCATTTTTCTTAAAATATCCTGTGATTACACTAGCAGGGGTAGCAATAGAGGAAATGCTAGTATAAACAGGTTGTGGTGGCCATCAAAGTTGTAAGTACTGCATCTTCTAGAGAGTCAGAGCTAGTATGGGCAGCACCAGATGAGAATGCTTTATGCAAAGGCAACTACTAATGCTCCTCTTTGTGCTATCACTGATAGATCTGCACAAATATTAGTGCAATAGTGGGAAATATGTCTATACTTCCATCTGTAAAGTGCAAAATTGTCTTTTGGTGCTGTAAAAATGATGATTATTATTATTATTTGAAAGTGTAAAAATGATTATTATTTTTACAGCATCCAAAAGTTTGCTAGTTGCTTTATAGGAAAGGAACAATAAAAACAAATGAGATTCCTGCCCTGAAGGACTTAAAGCCAAAAGTCCTAATCCTACTTGTGCACAAATGTACAGGACTGGATCTTAGCTGAAGATGCGATATAATGAGAGGGTAACAAACAACAGGCAGAGGAATGTGCAAGGAAAATAAGGGTTACAGGAGTAAGAGTTTCTTACAGTGATGTGAGCATAGAAGTACATTTAGCTTAACAAATCTGTCAAATTTTTCTTTTAAAAACTCATTTGTCTCTGATTCCTTTACATAATAAAATGTAACAAGGTGAACAGTTAATAGCCATTCCTCCAAAATATTTATTTTCAACAATTTTTTTTTAAATGTTACATTTACTTTGATTACAGTTAATACCTTAGACTACTATAGCTGAAAGAGATCATCTGAGGAAAAAAAATGTATATCTACTGTTTTCATTTGTTTACTTTGTCCATGACAGCACTATGTTTATACCAAATTAGTGCTGAGCCATGTGGGTGGATGCTTGAGTCAGTGTGGAACCCCTGAAATCACTGAGGTTCCGTGTGAGCACAAAGATCCATCTGTGCAGATCAGCTTGCAGGATCTGGGCCATAGTTGCTTTTCTCTATTTTTTGCAGGACTCTTTCACACAACAAGAAATGAGAAGAAAAACATTTTAAAAATAAGTAAATAACTTGAAAGTCAAAAAAATTGGCAGAGGGACTCAGGGACAGTATAGTACTGAAACAACCATACATTTGTTACTTGAAACTAATTAGATTTTAAGATGAGACTGTCCCTTTAAAATAACTATAGGAGAATGTGGCCCTTTAAGATCTTCAAAGGAAGATTATCATTTTAAGGAAAAAATCTGTTCTCCAAAATGTTGCTCTCTCCAACATGTGCAGATTTCCATGGGCAGATCAGAGTATATCATTTTTCCCTAAGCATTTTTGAGGGTGGGGGGAAAGAAAAAGAAAGATCAGAGAGAACTTACTGTTCATGTCAGCTGAAGCAAACCCAAGCATCTTTTTCATTGCTGTTTTTTCTTCCATGAGATCAGCAGGGATATTATTGGAAACAGTAATACTATAAATGGACAAAGCCAGCTTGTGCATTAAAATTGTAATTATTTCCAAAAAGATACCAGGCAATTTTCAAAGGAAACACTGCAGCTAGAATGCTGCACATGACCCATGGGACAGAACTAAAGCTGAATCTGTGATGGGATGGGGGGTAGGGGGGAGAAGCATCAGAATACTGAATAAGTTTATAGGAATTTCTCATTCAAACTAATCTTACAGTTTATAGTTAAGGTAAACAGCGGTACAAACTATGACCTAATAAGATACAGGCAGGCAGACATGTGGAAGTGAATGGGGCTCTGTAAGGGCACAGGGGGCCACCCTTTCAGAGAATATTTCAGGATGCAGACCTAATGGGTAGATCCTGCAAACATGCATGAACATGCTTAACTTTACCTATTTGTGCAATCCCATTGAAGTTTTACAACCATCGGCCTCCACACATGCTACACTCCTGCTGTGCAGCTGCACCAGTGGGAGATTTAAAGACAAGGTTTTTTTGTAGCATAAACCCACCCTTAGAGCAGAGCTCCTCTTTCATCTGACAATCTCTAGGTGCTTTAAAAACCAAGACCCTGATTCCGCAACATGCCCACACATCCAGTTGCAAAACTGGAGCCTAGTTCTCACAACAGTCCTATGTACAGTAAGCACACACTATTTGTTATTCCCAATTTAGAGATGAGTAAACAGAGTCAAAGGGAAGTTAATTTTCTCTGGTCATGAAGCAAAAAGAGTTAAGAATGGAACTGAAGTGCACTAGCCCATATTTATATAGAAAACCAGCACATTAGTAGATTCCAGCTCAAGTTGGTATGTGTGAAATGCCCATTTTCTACAAACCTAAGTAAATGGTAAAGTTTTAGAATCAGATATATAATGAACAGAAATGCCATTTATTCAACACAATTTGAGCTCCATCTTCCTAACTTATCTCTTCCATAGAACTAGGCTCTTATAGCTTTTTCATACTCTAGATATCTCAAAACATTTTACAAAAGAGCCAGCCTGATTGATTCACCAGTAAATGAAATCTTAGGGCATGGCTACACTTGCAGATGTAGAGCGCCAGGAGTTAAACCAGACCTTGGAGACCGCAGCAGTGAAAGCGCTGCCGTGTGTTCACACTATCAGCTGCAAGTGCAGTGGCATAGCCACATTTGCGGCACTTGCAGCGGCTCTGGGAGCAGTGCATTATGGGCAGCTATCGCACAGAACACCTCTTCCCATTCTGGCGCTGTGGCTTGTGGGAAGGGGGATTGAGGGTGTGGGGCATTCTGGGTCCTGTCCCAATGCCTCGTGATGCATCACTTCGCATCCCAGCAATCCGTGTGTTTCTGTCCACATTTGGCACCATCTTTCAACATTTTTTGTACCACGCACTCTGAACTTGTGAGAAATATGCTGATGGGGCTCGCCAGCACATCACGAATTGCAGTTGAGTTACTCCTTAAGCTTTGTGGAGCCTGGTGGTACCATGCTTTGTGGTAGGCATTCCGCAGCTCTTTCACTTTAACCCTGCACTGCACTGCATCCTGGTCATGGCCCCTTTCCATCATGGCCCTTGATATTTGCCCATAGGTATCGTAATTCCTATGGCTGGAGCGCAGCTGGGACTGGACAGCTTTCTCCCCCCAAACACTGATGAGGTCCAGCACCTTGCCATTGCTCCATACTGGGGATCGCCTGGCACATGGGGGCATGGTCACCTGGAAAGATGCGCTGAGAGCACTCCACGCCTTGCTGAGCAAACAGGAAGGGGAATATCAAAATTCCCAGAGAATTTAAAGGGTGAGTCTGACAATTGGTCACCTGAGGGCAGAGCAGTAGAGTTCAAAGTGATGACCAGAGTGGCTAGAACAGGCATTGTGGGACACTTCTGGAGGCCGATCAGAGTGCATTAATAGACCAGGACATCCACACTGGTACAGCAGCACCCCAATCGGGGCGCAACAAGCTTTATGCTTCTCGTGGAGGTGGATGCCAGGGGTGCTCCAGCCGCGGAGTCCTGGCAATCTACGTGCCTTGCCAGTGTGGACACCTCAGGAGTTAGGGTGCCCGGGGCTGATTTAATGCACTCTAACTTGCAAGTGTAGCCAAGGCCTCATCCTCTAAAACGGACTAGAATACCCTAATGAATATAGCATTTAAGAAAAGGTACTCAGGTACTCCTTATCAGTCTATAAACTATAGTTGTGATTTGCACTGTGCAAACATAACACTGCTACACTGATTGGAAAAAACTGTAAGAAACACAGATGCTTATCTGCTAAAGTAATCAATACAGGTCCTGGCTTGTCCAAACTGTTTTGATGGCAAGCCTGACTCTGCATTTCCAGAAGGTTGGGACCCAAACAAACATTCAATAAATCATTGTTACTGCATGGCAACATATTAAGAGAACAGCTAGGATGGGTTGTGCGAAAAGGAAGTATGGAAAGAATAAAGATGAACTATTTGTTCAGGAGAGTTCATTCAGGTAAAGTATCTAGTTATGAAGATTTTTTTTTAAACCTAACTTCACTTCTAAGACTGATAGATACAAAGAGATAATGAACATCCAGATATTCCATCTGATGTCACGGAGATGGTCAGCGCTTCTAAAATCCAGGCCAAAACTAATTGCCTAAAGCCAAAGATTGAGTTAATGAGTTCAATCAGAATCTGAACCCAGGTTCCTAATCATTTGATGCACATGCAAAACACTTTTGCTCTGAATTTGACAGTGTTTCTACATAGCTGTCAAAACTTCAGCTAGTAGTGATGACCCACAGCACAATTACCAGTATGTAACTATTCTTGCCAGAGTCAATTTATCTAAAAAGCCAAGGGTCTGGGTACTACTAGCTCCCCACTTGTAACTGTATGTATTCATTCTAGTGAATGTTAGGATTTTTCTTTTTAGAAGGTTGAAAGGAAAAAAATCCCACCCCACCAGAATAAACCAAAAGCCCTCCCCCCACTGTTTATTTCACAAGCTATCCCTTCAGGGAAGGAAGGCAAACTCCCATTCTAGCCCCCAACACTAATCTCACCTCTTTGCCTACATTGAGCACAAACTCCTCAACTGATCCTCAGAACTGGCTACCTCATCTTCAGCCTACAATGGGGTAGAGCTGGCAGATAGCTTTCTGCAGGTTTACTATGAGGACGGAAGCCAGCCACAGGGGAGGGGGAGATTGAGTAGGTGAGAGAGGTACTGGCTGTGCTAAGAATGCAGAAGCCCAGATTCTTCTATTGCAATCAATGGAAGTTAGGAACCTAAATACATCTGAGGCTCTGGGCCACAACTGCTTGTCACACAGCACATACTCCATTCACAGTATTTCTTATGTAAGCTTTTAACCTTTTAGCTACCCCATCCTCTCTACTAAACGTAGTAGTTACCCCCCCTCCACAATAGATGAGAAGCTGCTGTTTTCCTGGAGGTAGAGTAGAAGCAGAGTATGGAGGATAACTGTTGCCACTCTCCCAGGCCATTGGTAATAACACCAGTTCACTTAGAAAATTAGTGAAAACTGTCCTGGCCAAACTGGGACTGCTGGAAGTAAAGTGTGTGGTTAACATGAGAATTCCTTCATTTGCTTTATTAACAGAGGGTTTTTTTCATTCATATCTGATACTTAACAGATCTGTTGTCATTCTTCCCTTGTTATAATCATAGTGTTGTATAGTATATATTTTTCCATTGGATGTTCTTCAGAGATTAGGATATGAAACACTTGCATTACCAAAAGTGTCTTAATGGGATATCAGGATTCTCCCAATGACCTTAAAGTCTAAAGAGATACATGTTGAATTACAGAGGATATTCCTTTTGGATAATTAATGGTAAAAGTTGCTGAAGCATCACTAAACCTGTGTTGCTCAATACAACCCATGAATAATTGTGAAAAAATGGCCTGATGTAGACAGCAATGAAGGATTAAAAAAAATAATACAGTTCTCAAAAACAAACATCACATTTTCTTCCTCAAATTTCAATTAGATAAGTAACAGAAGACAACAGAAACTACAACCCACTTCAGATGGCTTTTGTATTCTCCTCCTGAAAACTCCTCCTCCCCACTTTTTGTATTATAACTTTATTTGCTTAAAAATAAAAATGTTTTTCTCAAACCTCCCTTATACTAGGAGCAACATAAACTTTTTTAGAGCTTGGCTTGTTTAATTCCTACAAATATACTCTTTTCAGTCTGTTACATTTAGCCAGATTTATAAGAATTATTGACTCCAGCTTTGTAGCTCTTTCTAGATACGGCAACATCTCTTGAAAAAAATGCTTTGGCTCCACATGAGGGACCACAAGATTTTGTGGTGCTATTAAATCTCAGCTATGACATTTTGAAAGGAAAACAAATCCTAACAGCAAGGGCCCTGGCAGAAAGATTTGGGAATAGGAAATGAAGGGGCAACACAGGATCAATTCTAGCTTATCCTCTGCGTTGAGAAGTTTAAAGATAGACATCCCCACAGAAAACAGTTTAAAGAAAAAGGTCTAGGGGAAATTCTCACCCTCTTTGAGAAAAATAAAAAACATATTTTTGGAAAGAACTAGTAAATCAAAAGGATGATGTCAGGCAGCAGAAAGCAAACCATGAAGGTGATTCCACAGCACTCACAATCCTCTTCTAGAAATGACATGAAATACACCAGACACAAGAGAAGACTACTGAGCTGTGAACAAACCTGCCAACAGCTGGAGTAATTAGCTCACCTTCTCCTACTGTTATCCACCCCTTCCCACTCTTTTCTTGTCCCAATGCTCCAAGATAGTCCCCTCCCAAACAGACTTCACCCCCAATTCCTTCTGAGGCCAGACTTCCTATCTGTACTTGCTTCACTTGTAAGGCTGTTAATTTTCTGCAGCTGACCCAACTGCACTCCAATGGTGCTGATAATCTCCCAAAGGCTATTTTCACTATGATTGACACCAGCTACCCCACACAAAAAGGTAAAATAGTTTTCTTTGGGCTTGAAAAAAAACTTTCTCTACAAATTGAAGGCAAGTAAACAAGGTTTGCAGATCTTGGATACTGATTTTCTCTTTCTAAATATACACTTCGTGTATAATAGGGTAAACTTTTTCTCCTCCAGCTTGACAGGGAAGAAATTCATGCCAAGGGGAGGGAGATAGAAAAAGGAAGGAAGAAAGAAGGGGGTTGGAAAGTGAATCAGAATTCTAAGGCTATGGGATTTATTCCTTCTCATTCATTTAAATTGCAGTAAGGGAGGTTTAGGTTGGACATTAGGAAAAACTTCCCAACTGTCAGGTGGTTAAGCACTGGAATAAATTGCCTATGGAGGTAGTGGAATCTCCATCATTGGAGATTTTTAAGAGCAGGTTAGACAAACACCTGCCAGAAATGGTCTAGATAATTAGTCCTGCCATGAGTGCAGGGGACTGGACTAGATGATCTCTTGAGATCCCTTCCAGTTCTATGATTCTATGTTTATAGAAATATAGTTTTCTTTCCGATTTTTCAACTTTTTAAGAACTATTAGTGTGTTTAAAAATTTTTTTTTAGAGATAATTATTTTTAAACCTGAACAGCTGATGCAATTGCATCAGGGACAGATGGCCTATTTAAAAAAAAAAAAACAAAAAAAAAAACAGGTAACTGTTGGTATCACCTGAATGTAAATTTAATGCAAGACGTACTGTAAGAATTGCCACACCAGGATACCAGTCCATCTAATCTGTTGTCCTGGTTCTAATAGTAGTTCCTACTAGATGCTTTAAAAGAAATGCAATGTCATCAATTGTCAATATTAGCAAGGGAAAAGATAAGGAGGGAGACATTTTCCTGCTCTTAGCTGTTGATCTGCTTATCCTTCCGAAGCATAGATTTTTGTTTTCATTCTAACTGTAGACTCTTTTTTCCATGTAAGTATCTACTACACTTTCAAGTGTGCTGAAGAACAGTTACTTACATTACAGTAACTCTGGTTCTTCAAGAAGTTCTGTCCACATGGATCCCATGCCTGGTGCATTTGTGCCCAAGATCAGATTTTTCTGACCAATAGTGTCTGTTGGGGCTGTATGTGCAACCTGCACATCTTTGTACCCCAACCCAAAGGCAACACAAAATCCTGAAGTAGAGAGGAAGGAGGGAAGGTCATGAGATCCATGTGGACAAATCATCTCTTAAGTATTTGTTCACATGGATTCCCCCTAGTTGTCTTGCTAACAGTTATCTTGCTAAGAAGGTGGGTGCCAGGAGTCCTGTTTAAATAAAGACTGAAAGACTACCCTACCAAATGGATTTAGTAGCTGCAACCAGCTACTAAATGTCTGATATAGGGATGTTCCTCAAGTACACCAAGGAGATCTGATACTCATTTTAAGAGTTTCTGGGTCAAAATAGCCTGCTCTCTAGTCCTGACCCCAAATATTACAGACAGCGTAGGTGACTTGTGGAAAGACTTTAATCTGTGTAGATAGTGGAAGAGTGCCCTTGAGACATCAGTCATGTAACCTTTTGCTTCTCCAGAAGTCGAATGAGGTTTGGGGAAAAACATTAGAAGATGTATGAATTGATTCAAATGATTGGTTAAGGCCTGAGAATCACCTTGTTTTTATGATATACAGTGTCAGAGGTCCTCCCACTCACCCTTCAAGCAAAAATGTTGTCTTGATGAGAGGTGGAATAAGAAGGATAATGCTAAAGGCTCAGGGGCTCCATTAGTGCCAGGAGTATAATAAAAAGTCACTTAGTGGGGGGAAAAGTGTGAATCAGATCTTTCAAGAACTTAGACTCAGCTGAATGTCAGAATATAATATGATTTTGAATTGGAAAGTGTCAGGCACATATTGTGGCTAAATGATCTCTAGCCAAGCTGATTGAAAGTCCTGAATGTTTCCAGGATAATAAATAGTTATGGCCCTTCATTTTCAGTTTTTAATGATTTTTCATCAAAATTTTGAACGTTTGGAATTTTGAAGTGCTGGAACTCCCTGGACCTGGCTCCCCCTTGTGCTGGAGGGACCCCGGGTACCACCACCGTTGTATCCAGCTCCCCTCTCCAGAAGGAGAGATGGTGACTCTGTAACCTGGACTGCCAAGGTATCTGAATACATTTCAGAATATAAGGATTTATTTTTAAGGTTATTTTTTTTAAATGAGGAGAAGTGATATTTACTGTATTTACCTAGAAAACTGCAAAGTTAATTTTTTTGCATTGATTTTTCATGTTTTTTAATTTTTGCAATAAACACTGATAAATTCCCAGGAAATTTTAAACAAAATAAAAACTGAAAACAAAGGGCTTTATAATTAGTCAAGAATAACAGGAATTATTATTTGTTATTTGTATTATAGTGTCTGGACACCACAGTCATGGATCAGGTCACCTTTGTGCTAGGCACTGTACTAACACAGAACAAAAAGATAGTCCTGTGTCTCTAAGCATTGAAGGTCAAGCTGAGCAGTCTGGACCAATAATTTTTTTCATGTGGATCTATATATTGGTCTTGAAGAAACTTTCTGTTTTGAATCAGAACATCTTGTATCTCAGTGAAACAGCTTTGGCCTACAGCACTTAACCAACCTTGGATGACAGCATCCATGCTGTCAGATGTAGACAGGAAGATTTAGGCTTGGGTCTGATTCTGTGAAATAATGTCTGAGAGATCTGGAAGAATGATGGGCAACTGTGTTGAAAGATGCATCCCAGTTCTGAATCCCAGAACTGATGTGACCACGTGGGTGCTCTCAATATTAGTACGGTTTTGTCCTCTCTTTTCCGAGGACTCTGGGGATTAGAGAGAAGGCATATTTCAGGTCTCTGTTCCACTGATCAGGAACGCATCCCATAGGAAGCCTGGGTTTATGCCTCCTTGGAAGCAAAACACAACACTCGATCAACATTGGTGGCAAAGGGGTCTGTGGTGACAGACTCCATTTGAAGAAGACTTGGTTGATGCATGAGTCTTTGAGAGTTAAGTCATGACTGATAAAGCACTGAGCTGGTCTGCAAGGTTGTTCTGAATACCTGGTAAGTGTAGAGCTATAAGACTGATCTGGTAGTGTATGCACCAGTCTCCTAGATGAATCCTCTTGACAGAGTGGGGGTGATCTTGCTCCACCTTGTCTGTAGATGTAGTCTTATCTGGCAGAACTTGAATGGTGGTCCGTTGGAGGAGGAGCAGGAAAGCTCCACACGCTAAACATATGTCCCTGAGTTCTAGCACATTTATGAATAGACAAAAGTTTGTTGGAGACCATCAGCCCTGTATTTGAAGATTGCCTTGCAGTACAGGTCAGGCTTTGAAGGAGGTATTGTGGCAGAAGTATGATGGCTCATCAGTCTCCACTTTGACAGTACCGGGGGAGGTGATCAGTGCTGCATTTTGATCTTGGAAAGCTGCTTCTTCCTGCCATGATCAGCAGGAACAACTGACTGACCCATGCATGGTGTCAAGTATCAGGGGGTAGCCGTGCTAGTCTGTATTTACAAAAACAACAAGGGGTGTCACCAGACTCCTTGTTGTTTTTGACTGACCCATGGAGGCTTCTACTGATCATCCACTGCCTCTATGTGAGGTCTGAGGACTTTTGGTATTTGTGGAGACCTACGTACTGGGGCACTGCTGAGATGAGGTTTGTGCACAGCTGAACCCCTTTTCAACTCACGATTCAAAAGTGTCCTTCACGGATTGCATCAACAGAAATAATTTCAGGTGAACATCCTGGGCTTTCTGCGTCTGTGTGGAGAAAAACCTACAGTATTTAAAGCATGGAGACTTTGCCTCAGCCATGAGTTCAATGCCTCAATATCAAGGATCATCCAGTTTTCTAAATATTACTTAATTCTTTTTGCCAGTGGTCTAAATCAAATAGAGTTAAATACTAAACTATAACGCTAATCTAACTCTAATAAAGAAGAGCTACAGGGTAGTAGGCTGATGTTGGTTTGTTCTGTCTTGCTGCCACGTGCAGTAAGAAGGAACTGAGAGGTGTCTGGGCCTGCTCTGCCCTTTATGCCCTCAGATAGGTGTAGCCGCAGCCCCAGTGAACAATGCTGGCTAAAAGAATCTGAAGTTGGATGCAAAAGGTACACGCATTCCCTGGCTTAATTTAACAGTCTATGAAGAAGCGTTATGGATTTTTAAATCTATTTTAAAATTTGATGCCTTCTGATTTCAAGTTCCCTCTTCTTTTTGTATTAAAGTATCATCATTCTGGTGGGATTTTGGAACAAGAACAGAAGCACCTCCTATAATACACGTGTTTAGTAGGAAGTTAATTGGG
The DNA here is from genome assembly GCF_013100865.1 of Trachemys scripta elegans. Taxonomy (NCBI): domain Eukaryota; kingdom Metazoa; phylum Chordata; order Testudines; family Emydidae; genus Trachemys; species Trachemys scripta. Next base: position 30,876,513 of record NC_048302.1, on the reverse strand, counting down.
TCACCAACACTTCATATTGAAAAGAAAGATGAGAAGAGAGAGTAGCTAGGATTCACACTACAGGCCCTTGTGTTTAAGGATCTTTGCAGGATAGCAGAAACCACAACATGAACCAGCAAAAAGAACAGGAGTACTTGTGGCACCTTAGAGACTAACAAATTTATTAGAGCATAATTTTGTTAGTCTCTAAGGTGCCACAAGTACTCCTGTTCTTTTTGCGGATACAGACTAACACGGCTGCTACTCTGAAACATGAACCAGGTCACTTATTCCTAACAGAATCCAAGTACAACTTTATAAAGGACCTTAAGAGGTTTATAATATAACTGATGATAAAGACGTTCTCAAAAAGCTCTTCCTTACTTTGTTTGCCAGTTGACATATCAGGTAAGAGTCACATAATGTAGGTTCAAACTATGGCCAATAATGAACACTTGAGCACCAGAGAAAATAGCAACAGACATGGACTAGATCTTATGTTTAAATACTGTGAATTTAGTCAGAGCCTTTCCCCACAGCTATAATTTCAATTGCCCAGTTAAAGGCACATGGTCTTAGTTGTAATACTTAGACAAAAGGGCAAGATCTTGCATCCCCTGTGCACCAAAAACCTGATCTCAAAACCATACATCTTTGCATTTGACTAACCCTCTACTTATTGAAATATACAGGGATACTCTTTAAACTTCTTTAATCAGTTTATCCCCAATCAACTACAACAGCCACAGGGATGATAATCTAATTTACTTTGCTTCTGAGGGCCCAGGACAGAGAGGAAAAAACAGAGCACAGCATGCTCTAGCCATGCCTGTACCCTGGCCTGCACTCACCCTCTCCAGCCCTGTACCTCTGATATACCCTGTATGGGGGTGGGGGTGGGCTGGCAGCTCTTTGCTGGTGCAGGAGCCCCCTTACACAGAGGGTATTTCCTGGGAAAGGGGCCTTAGTGAAACCAAGCATCAGTCCCTGCAACTGTGTTAGTGAATGTGACTCCCCTTCTACCACAATGCTTTTCACATTACTATCTCTTTAAGGGTATTGGAAAGATGAAGGGGTGCAAAATAGAGGCATGCTAATTTTGATTGTGATGACTGTCCAAACAGTTTAAAGGAAAACTCCATCGTATTCACTGGGTTCAGCCTCCATTATTGGAAGAAGACCAGATGCCAATTTGGTTACATTCATTCTACTTACCTAATTTCCCCCCAAATTTTGTATTCTTTTTTGCTTCCTCTCCTGTCCTACAGTTAAATAGCTGCCATGTTTCACCCCAGAAAGAGGAATCAATTTACCACCCACTAAGGCACTATCTCTATGGTCTGCATGATGAATTAGTTAAATTTGTAAAGCACTTCGGGAGCTATTTGAATTAAAAGGTGCTACAGTAAATGTAAATTCATATTATTCAAATAATTTTTTCAGCATGTATCAATTAATGATGGGCACTTGATTTTCCTCCATTTCTTCTTGCTGAGTTAATAAATCACATGAAAAGGAGAACACTTTGATTTGACATCTGAGCAAGTTCATGACGTTCTATGTTATGTGAACAGGGTCACTGGCAAAAGATCACAAATTCTGCCACTCTGGGATGATGTACAATATTTCGATGTACAATCCTTTACAGCAAAACAAATAGAACATGTGTTTCAAGGTCATGAGCTGGTCTTGGGATGGGTTGTAACTACCCTCCCTTTCTGTATCAGTGGGTGTTTCCAAAACTATGTAGAAGGAGATCCTGGAATAATTTTCTGTTGTAATATGAGGTCACAGCATGGAAAGGGTTGAGAATCGGTGCTCTAGACTTTGTGGCAAAATAGAGATCTTTATGCTGTAGGAGTCATAACATGGTTGTTCTAGACTAATTTTAGCTACTTAATGAAAATTAAGTATTTTCCTGTGTAGATTCATTTTATAAATATTTTATTCTTACACCAGTTTTTTACTGTATAGACAATTATATGCTAACTTCTCCTGGAATCTGAGCTCTTCTGTGGTAGTCATGGATCATCGCACTCTGGGGTTAGGGTCTTGAGGCACATGCACTTATGTGACTCTATCATCTCCTGTCTGCATTTGCTGTAAATTTCCTTGATTGTAACGATCATCTTCTACTACTACTGAGTAGGCTCTTCCCTTCAGCCACCATTCTTTTCTTTTTCCATTATCCCCTCTTGCAGTCAAGGTTTATGCAGACCATTTTCTACTTTTCACACAAGTCTCAAATTCTTACTCATGATCGAAGGAGTTTGGGCTTTTTTGGAATGAGAAAATTTTAACTAATTAAGCCAATACTTTTTTTTTTAAATGTTGTATATATTTTACAGCATTTTACTTTATCTATTTATCTTGGTGCATAGAGAATGGATTCTTCTGATCTCCTTTATTGGTTATTATCATAGGCGCCGACTCTGTGGGTGCTCCAAGACTGGAGCATCCACGGAAAAAAATTAGTGGGTGCTTAGCACCCACCAGCAGCCAGGTCCTTCCCCCGCCCCAGCGCCTCCCTCCCGCCAGCAGCCCCGCTGATCAACTCCTCCCTCTCCCTCCCAGTGCCTTCTGCCTGCCGCGATCAGCTGTTCCGTGGTGCGCAGAAAGAGCGGTGGGTGGGGTGGGAAGGGGAAGGAGCGGGGATGGGGCGCGCTTGGGGGAGGGTGCGGAACTGGGCAGGAAGAGGCAGGGTGGGGGCTTGGGAGAAGGGGACTGGGGTCTGGGGCGGAGCAGGGTTTGAGCACCCCCAGAGCAAGGAGGAAGCCAGTGTCTGTGGTTATTATAATTAAACTTAACTATTTCGCACTTTTCATCCATAGATCTCAAAGTACCTAACAATGGAAGGTAAATATAATTATCCCAAAGAAGAAAACACAGGTATAGCAAGGTGAAATGACTTGTCCAAGGTGACACAGAAGATCAGTGGCAGAGCTAAGAACAGAATCTAGTGCTCCTGACTCTAATTCCACTGCCCTATAGGCTATAAGTGGATTTCACTGCACTTGATCTCAATGGGGGAGTTTAGGGTGTGCAAGGAATGCTGGAATAGGCCCTGAATGCTACTGTATATCTGAGGAATAATGAATATGTATATAATGGTTTGCATCTTCACAAAAGAGCTGCAAATCTGCTTATGAGAGAGAAGGGTGTAAAAGGCCATATGTTACAAACAGTGATGCACTGGCCAGCTGCTTTTGTGCCACTACAACCCACTCCTCGGGCAAAAGTCCTGCCATAATTGATGTCCACTACGGTTTAAGATGGCATAACTCAACTGTGAATTTGGATTAATATTAGCACAATACTCTGAAAATGTGAAGTGTTGTATACAGGTCAACTGTTATTATAAATGGTGATATATGATGCCACAGTTTATAAATAAATGTAAATATATTTATATGATACAATTTTGTTCAGATTAATACAGCATAATAGTTTCACAGGCATTATATTTTAGAACAATCATGAAGCAATCGGGATAACTCTAAGTACAAACAATGTGAGCAAGCAGGACAATCAAATAAATGGGATGAAAATAACTGGGAACAAAGGAATTTAGTCTCAAGAGAACTAGAAGGGACATTACTTTGCGTGAGTCGCCACTTTGCCTGATGATAATGAACTATTTCCCTATTTTTTTCATGTAGCACAATTTTTAAAAAAATGGAAATTTACAATCATCTTCACTCCTGAAGTAATAGTAATCACTCAAGTGACCTTACATATTATGATGCTTAGATATCACATTGTTAAGGTGCTATAGATAATCTACTTTATCTTGAGACACTCTAATAAATTGTAAGGAATATAACATTATTATAATCTGGGCAGTTTCTTCTGGGGTCTATCTACTCTTAAAACAAAACAAAACAAAAATACATCCACCACTGTCAATAGAAAAAACAAACAAACAACCCCCCCCCCCAGTATCCTTTCTTTTGGTGTGACACACCAAAAAGAAGTCAAATTCCACTATGACCTCTCAGAAAGCAGGCCCCAGAACTTTATACTTTTCTGCTGTCCATGTGGACCATTCATCTTCATTTACAGTTTACAGAGTTTCTGTCCAATCCATGTAGTGAGGATGAGGGAAAGTAGGTATTCGGCAGTTCAAAAAGAACATGATACTAGACTTTCAGGGAGATTGTCAAGTTTTCAAGAATATCACAAGAAATGATAGTTAGGTACAGGTCCGTCTCATCTTACGCGGGGGTTCCGTTCCGCGGTTAGAGCGTAAAGCGAAAACCGCATATAGCCAAAACCCCATTGAGTTCAATGGCGGGCGAAATCGCCCGCACTACAGGTATAGTATTAAAACTGTTGTTTTTCTCTTTTTGTTTTGTTTTGTTTTTGCCGACCGCGTAAAGTTGAAATCGTGCATGTTAAATGCGCGTAAGATGCGACAGACCTGTAAGTATGCACACAGCTGCCTCAGTCTAGGCATGTATCCCATGCGTAAACCTTAGTGGGACTCTCAAATTAAGCATTCCCTTGTGGGACCTGATCAAATAGGCATTCTCAATGCATACCTAAAGCTACACAAAATAGCCAGAGGAAGAGGAGGTTGCTACCCACGCCCCTGTTTAGCCCAGTAGTTAGAGCATTCACCCAGGAGGGATTTTAACTTGGTCCTCCTCCATTCCAGGTGTGTGTCCAAACCATTAGGCTTCAGAGTATTTGGGGGCAGGTCTCTGTCTCTCCCACTGATTATTAATTAAACATTCATTGGAGCATGGTGTCTGTACCCTGACTTACTCATCTCCAAGGTGAGTGCCCTAACTAGCCCAATTTTGGCAACATTTGTGATATTGGTTTAATTGTATGCAGAAATGTAACTAGGCTAAATCTTTACCTTCTCCCTGATCAAAATGGCTTAAAGAAACATCAATTTGTTTGCTTTTTTTTCCCAACCAGGCAAATCTTCGTTACAGTATTCTACTGTAACTGATGAGTAGAGAACTCCACGTATGCCGTCTGCCATAAGTTTCTGAGGTTTAAATAGAAAGCCACACAGCTAAAACCATTAATTCTGGGTGTGTTGTATATGTAATACATTTTCAGAACATGTTGCTATTTGCAGATACTAACCACTCTAGGTCTGTCATCGTCCTCACATTGGGATTTTCTGGTATTAAACATATGTCATTTAGACAGTAGTCTTCAATTCAAAGCTTTATTTACACATTGATGACTCACAGTACTTATGGAACAAATTTAGATTTGTCCTCCATTCTGTTGCATATATTGATTGCTTAAGTTGCCTGACTTATGTGTCTCAGCCTTAGAAAAGAACTTCTGAATTGGCCCAAATGATCTAAGACAGGACTGCATAGCCCCATTCATACTAATGCTGACTTTGGAGCCTATTTATAAAAGGGCTGATTTTATTTTTTAAAATTTGTTTTACCAGCCCCCATCCCCCAACCAGAAGCTCCCTCAAATGCATTAACGTGCAATTATCCATGCTGCATGGCTATCTCTGGATAGAAGGGCAAGCAAATGGATAGTAGGGCACCTAACTATTTGAACTAAAATATCCAATTTTCAAATGCACTTCTAGGTATTTAGCACACAAATGTGTTGCTATGATAATGCACATGTAAAACACCTTGCCAACCTCCATTTTGAAAAATCAGGCTCTGTCAACATTGTTACCCATTTCATTATTGATCTTTTTGGCAGAAACATGCAGCTCTCTTGGATTATGGGTGTAGCTAGAAAAAGTGAATGGCTCTTGAAGAGCATTTCCGTTCTTTATTTTTGTCTAATCTGAACACTGTTAAGAAACATCTTTATTCTTTCTTGTTACCTGACAGTATAATTAGTAGAAATTTATAAGAACTAACAGTCTTTACATTCACTACTAGCTGATGCCTGTGTGGGTAGCCCTTTCCACAGCACAGTCATGTATTTCAGTTAGGGCTTGCATAATTTAAGGAAAACAATCTGTATTAAACCCATATTAATGTGTGTAGTTCATTCTGGGAAAAGAACAGCATGGCATTTTGCAATCGCTGTTGTTTAGGCATTTACAATAGTTGATATTTTTTATATCTGCATTGATCCTTGATGGTGTTTTATAAACGAAGTCTATAAATTATGCATATCTAAGATAAATCAGGTACTTGAAGAGAACCTTACTGCAATCCATGTTAAGAGCAACAGAACTGTAAAGTCAGCTGGCTTTTCTATAGCGATTTCTGACAACCATTCAGTTACTAATAATACTCCACCAATTATATGAAAAGCTATTCTCAAACATTGAAAAATAAAGCTATTGATGTATAATGAGTACAACTGCCAAGTAGTGGGAATTTTTTTCCTGAATACTTTTGTGATTTATGAATCATTTCCAGTTTGCCACATTTGCACTCCTTTATGTTCACATTACCAAGAAGATTTGTGTGGGTGGATTTTTGCTCACATTAATGTTGAGGAAAGCCTGTTTGTACAAATGCCTATATTTATATACATAGGTATTTGTATGCATCTATGGGTATTTTCTATTTGTGCTGAAAGTGCTGGCCCTTTTTATGTCTCAAGGACCAGAAACAATACCATGTTGGCATGTGACTTAAATTAATCACATGGGGCCTGATTCTGTCACTCTTAATCACATTGAGTAGTACCTTACTACGTAACAGTCCCACTAATGGATCTATGGGCCTAATCAACCTTCAAGGGAAATTGAATTAAACCCTTTAGTTTGTAGTAAGATACTATTCAATGTAAGTAAGAGTGGCAGAACTGAGCCAACATTGAATAACTAGTAGCAAATAGTTTAAGATATAGTTGAACAAGATTTTCAGAAGTGACTTGTGATCTGGGGTTCCTCAGTTTTTGGGTATCCAGCTTGAGACACCTTAAAGAGCCCTGATTTTCAGAGGGTTTATGCTGAGCACTTGTTGAAAATCCGAGCTCTTTAAATTGTCTTAAAGTCAGCACACAAAAATGGAGGCAGCCAAAATCACTTGTCGCTTTTTGCAAGTCTTCATGGAATTCAATAGTTCATGAATGATGCATAGGTTGAAATAAGTTTACATTGTACTAAATCCAAATATTTGTCTTTACTCACCCTTCGTTTTAGTGCAGCAGGTCTGGAAAAACCTGTAAAAAGGGAGGAAACCAGTAAAATGCTGTTAACGTTTTCTTTTGTCCATTATGGAATTATCCTTTCTAATTATTTAGAATTATAAATTGTCATCAATGGTCATCAAAAGCATTATTAATTATTATCCTGCCACTCAGATTATCACATAATTTGTCATTAATTCAAATGGGCCTCTCCACATATCAGTTCATTATGTTTGCTAAAATGCACTGCTGCAAACTGCTCTTTGGCAGCCTGATCCTGCAGTCACTGTGAACAGAACCCCACTGTTTATTTCAATGGGAGATGTGTGCCTGTGGACAACTGTTGCAGGATCAAGGTCCTCTTGGTGCTCTGGGAATGCAAGGTATGAATCCAATAATGTATAGCAAGTAAAAAGTATAAAGTACTCCTTATTCAGAAAATGAAGTGGACAGATATTTTTGTGATAAGTAGTGATAGCTTGAAATTGGTAGCTACAAATATATCTCGTCTTCAGGCTATTTGCTCCAGAAATCTGAGCAGGTTCCTGTAATCTAAAGGGGTGACAGGTAGATATCATGTGCTTTTTCCATTTTGAAAGGATGGTTGAGGTATTACTTAAAGTTAAAATAACTCAGTGATAGCTGGAAAATCTCTCCTTTTAATTTACTCCAACTGGTTTTCCCTTCAATCTGCACACCCACTTTAATGTTGGCATAGGGTGGGGTTTCTTAGGAATTCTGGATTGCAGCCATTGCCTTGGTGATTCTTGGGAGTGGGGGTGGGAGGTAGGTCAAAGCATATGTCTTGAATATTTGTAACTGTTATAGTGTGCAGCTTTGCCACTTTGTGTTATGATCCCATTGGATCTTAGGCCAAGCAGGTTTCAGGTTGGGTCAGTACTTGGAGAGGTGTTATGTGACAATGACAAGAAGTCACAGAAAAGCCACTGTCTTCAAGCATGTAACAAGGAATTTTATCAGATATGAGACAATATTGTCCCTGAAGCTATTCTTTCTCTCCACTTAAGTTGTACCAGTGCACCCTGGGATGTCTGGAGCAACTATCTATTAGCACAATGGCATACCTATCTAGCACTTGGCTTTTGGGTAATTTCTAAATTCAAGGTACTGTACTGTGGGATGGAGATAGGAGAACTGGCTGAACAGAGCCAACAACAGGGCCTCTGTAATTCCTGTTCACATTGGGGCAAAATTATCATCGATTATATCACTTCAGGTAGACCTGAGCTAAAGACCTCATCCAAAGCATTGTAACCCTTGGTACAATCAACGGTTGTAAATAATGGTGATTGAATTTGTGTGTGGACACGTGGCATTGTACAGCATCTCAGGCTCAAAGTATTTCAATCAATGGTTTGTTTCAGTTGCTTTTTACAGCATCTAAATTGGCCTTTCCATTTATGATTAAGGATCACCATACTTCCCTGAAAGGTCTCAATAAATCTTTATAGCTACATTTTTTTTCATAACAGATGCAAGATGTGTGGTTGTTTTGGGTAGTAACTGTACATTAGTTCATTTGCTAATAGGATACTTTACTTTGTGTTCCCAGTAACGGTCCAATGATGTGCTGACAGTGCAATATTTTAATGAAGGGCTCCCACATAAATTTTTTCCTTTTAGCTTTTGATAAACCCCATGCAGGCAGGACCACATGTACTGCTGACATGAGAGGTGAGTTGGGGAATCTATTCATATGTTTTCCTATCTAAAAGAAAAGACTTTCTCATATTTATAACTAAGGAGGAAGGCTGCACCACCTGGCAAACAATTATATTCTGCAGCAAAAATTTCCCTTTGGTCTCAAACAATATGCATCCTGATCTTCAATCATCACTTACATGAGTAATTCTTATGCATTCAGGTACTCCCATGAACATCATTAGGACAAGCTACATGAGTAAAGATTACTTGTGAGTGAGTATTTCAGGATCTGGCTCATACCAGTGGTTCTCAAACTTTTGTACTGACCCCTTTCACGTAGCAAGCATCTGAATGCAACCCCTCCCCCTTATAAATTAAAAATACTTTTAAATATATTTAATACTATTATAAATGCTGGACATAAAGTGGGGTTTGGGGTGGAGGCTGACAACTCGCAACCCCCCATGTAATAACCTCATTACCCCCGCAGGGGTCCCGACCCCCAGTTTGAGGACCCCTGATATATACTAAGTGTATTGATAGCACTGTATAGTTACACACTATTCAACTTGTGTATTGTGAAGTGAGGGGTGCAGGTTAGGGCAGGGTGATGACCTTGTAAAGGAATGGGGATTGGGTGCATTCTACTACAGAAAAAAGTTGACAATATCTGATAGTACAATCTGATACATTCCAAAAGTTTAAAATATTGTTTACTTTTCTGAAATATTTTTATGAGCTCCAACAGTAAAAGCTGTCTCAAGAAGGCATGATTCAGTAGAATCCAGACTGTGGTGAATCACATCACTGGAAGGAAAATCTCCCCAATGCATAACATCGTTTTATTACACCAATTAGTAAAATGCCGTACACCAAGTGGTGCCTTCTGCTCAAGCATAAGGAGCAAAGGATATTAACATAAGTGCACAGTATAAAATAAAATGCTACAGGATCCATTTGCTCCCCGATTAAAGCACTTTTTTCTTTTCAAAGTGGAGACTAAGGAAATAATCCTTACTTCAATCCTGTGAAGTAGGTAAATATTTCTCCCATTTAAGAAATTGGGGAAAAGGTATCAGCAAGGTTAATAAACTGGTCACAGAAGAAGACCGTTGAGCTATATTTAGAACTCTGGAAGTTCCTGGAAGTTCCTGTGCTCTGACCACTAATCCCCATATGTATGTGGAACCGGCCGTGGTAGATGGCTCCAGGAATTTGTAACTGATGTGCTCTAAGCCTATTAATACTGCTAGGATACTAGTTCTAATCCAACACAGTTTGAAAGGGACCAGAATGCCATCCCAACTGAGTTCTGTATTAATTTAGTTGGTGTTCACAGTCCAGTTTCCAGTGGATATATGCTTGCATCACAAAACATCACTATGACTATTGGCAATGGTTAAAGTAGACGCACAAGAAGGGGGAGTTCTCACTACACCAGCCAAGGAGAAAGGGGAGCACTGCTTACCCCAGCCAAAGAGAGGAGGGGGAACTGACCCCTTGCTTTCAGCAGGGGAAGAGGAGTGCACTCTCTATTGATTTAACCCTTGTGTATTTGGAAGAAATGTTGACTGTCTCAGAAGGCATGCCAACTTAAAAATGGACATGGAGGCGGAGTTGCCCTCTCACCACAAATATGATCCAGGTTGGGAACGAGGCACAGTTGTGAGGCAGTGTAAGGACCTTGAATTGCCACAGTGTGTGTTACAACTGTTCTGGGAGAAACAGAAGATTTGTGTCCAGGCCCATTCAGTAGCTTTCAAGAGAACTACATTCACTAAAATAAATAACATAAAGTAAATAAATCTGAAGCACAGATTAATAAATTAAATAAATGGAACATAAATAACATAAATACAATACAATGACTCTGTAAAATAAATGTTTTCTTAAAGCCCTTTGTAGCCTCTTTTCAGATGTAGTTATAATGTGTGGGCCTTAATTCCCTCTCTCTCATACTGGAATAATTCAATGACAACAATTACACTAGGGTAAAATGGGTGTAAGGCGCTGTCTATATAACAAAACTTTCATCAATGTAATTAAAAATCTATCTAGTTACACCACTGCAAATCCCTAATAGAGATGCCCTTAAACCAGTTTAAACTGGTTTAAGGGCAATTTAAATCTGTTTAAGTGCATCTATATTATGGGCTGCACCATTGTAACTGGATCAATTTTAGGTTCACCCATGCAAGTTTTCTAATAGACAAAAGTTAGGTGAAAGAAGAATCAGACCAATGAAGTTGTATCAGGGCTGTTGTATAGCTCCTTACACTTAGTAGCTTTAATAATATCCTCTGATTACTAGTTGTTGAAATCTTTGCATGTTCAACACCACAACACTGGGTAGTATAGAAACAGAGGAGTTCTAAATGTGATGATCCTAAATTCTGTCTCCCTATGTATTTTGCTTTGTTTGTTTTGTTTTTTCCCTGCTTTTCCCCTGTTGAACATCCTGGGATCCAATGTTGTTAATTTAAAGAAACAAAGTGTTCCTGTTTGAAATTATGGGGAAAAAGCATTCCATTGGAGGAAAATTTCTAAGCTGATCGTGTGTATATGTGCATGTGTGCCTGGTGTGGGAGATCAAAAGTTATTGTAAAGCCTTCCTTTTTCTTGAGTGAGATTAAAGCAGGGTTTGATTTATAATTCAAGCGTAAATCAAAGACACATTGTCAGTTTTAATTTTCTTTCACTCTAAGTTTTTGTAATATTCTTAAGAACTTGAAAATACAGCTCCCCTTAACAATGTTATCTTTTTCTGTGTAGAAAACAATGGGTTTAAAAAAAGTTCAGTGATGGAGAGGCAGACGGCCAACTATACACACACAAATACAAAGCCCAAAGCTCCACCAAGTTGGTCATATTAAGGCCAGGAGAGGCAAATGTTGGGCTTGGAAACCGACAGTATTTCAAAGTTCTGGACAGATTTCTCTGCATTACTGGTTTAGGGTGTAGTTGTTTGGGAAATTGTAAATGTTGTCTTTTGCTGTTTATTTTACATCCCTATGTAAACATTGGGGCTGGGAGGGAGGACAGAGGGAATTTTCCTATGCCTTTATAATATCCTTGCTATAAAATGTATCCCTAAACAAAAATTTTTAATCATCACCCACTATTGTGAGCACTGTTACGCTGCAGTCATCAGTCCCCCATAGCGTGTCAGGTAGGGGAAGAGGAGTGCACTCTCTATTGATTTAACCCTTGTGTATTTGGAAGAAATGTTGACTGTCTCAGAAGGCAGGCCAAGTTAAAAATGGACATGGAGGCGGAGTTGCCCTCTCACCACAAATATGATTCAGGTTGGGAACGAGGCACAGTTGTGAGGCAGTGTCCGCACTCCTAGGCAAGTGCTGTAGGGCTTACAGCTGCTACACGGGCACCTGGCAAGCTCCAAACAGAACTCTGCCCAGTGCCTCCAGCTACTGCTCAAAGGTCCCCAAGCACCCTGCTCCCGCCAGGGCCCCAGGCACCCGCCTCCCGCCACCTTGCTCCCGCCAGGGCCCCAGGCACCCGCCTCCCGCCAGCTGCCACTGTGCTCCCGCCAGGGCCCCAGGCACCCGCCAGCTGCCACTCTGCTCCTGCCACGGCCCCAGGCACCCTACTTCCTCCTCCAGCTGCCACCGTGCTCCCACCAGGGCCCCAGGCACCCACCTCCCTAACCTCCCTCCTCACCAACTGCCTTCCAACTGCCATGGCAACTTCTCCTCCTGGTGACCTGTATCCCTGCTGAGCGGGAGGAAAAGAGCAGCAGCAGATTCACCCCCAGCAGATTCACCACACTGTGCTGGGACACTGAGGTTCAGCCAGTCCAGTACAGTTCAGAGCCTGATCCACAGCTGGAATCACTTGCATTGACTTCAGTAGGCTCTGGCCATTAGTTGACACCTCAGGGCTTCAAATAAAACTGGTTTAAAAAACCTAAGTACTCTTAAGCCCTTTCAGCATTGCAAAAGACATGTTGCTGACCACAGGCGTCAGCAATAGGTGCAACTGAACCAGTGCTGAACATTGCATTAGGTGCAAGTGTAGACAAGGACACATTGTATTCAGCACCACTTCAGAAATGGTGATTTAAAAACTAGGGCTGAGATCTGTGCTGAACCACCACAAGGCACAGCACAGTGAGGCACAGTTCAGGAGGAGAGGTAGCAAAGGTGGATTGATGTCACCTTTGCACTCATCTGATTCAGGCTGCTCTGGGCACCAAAACAGTCCCCAGCATAAAGCAGAGCCACCAGGAGCTGCTCTAAATTATTCACCCTCCCGCTGCAGCCTGTGGGCTGCTCCACAGCAGTGAAGAATCTCCACAGCTATACATCTTTTGGGTAAAAAGGGAATTCTCATGACAACTCCCCATCCCATGCCAGGACTTCCAAGGATGTCTGTGCTGGCTAAGGGGCTTTCATCATATTGTATAGGAGCAATAGCAGCAGATAGAATCCCTCCCTAAGTCTTTATCACAGTGAAGATAAACCCTTAGTTACCCTGATGGGAGCAAAGGCATAATTGCCAAAATGGAGGGAGGCACACGCACCCACAGTAGTGGCTTTGAAAAATGTCACCATATTGATGCTGTTGTAACTGCTGACAATGCTATTTATTATAGAAAAATAGACTAATCAGGTTCTCCAAAACTTGAAATGGAACCCTCACAGTTGTGAAGAACAGCTTGGAAATGTGATCCAAGTGTACCCGAAAGGCTCAAGAACCAGATCCCCAAATTCATGATTTTCGTTAAAATCTCATGATTTTTAGTGTGGGAGTTAGCCCTGATGGGACCTTCTAAAGCACATAGTTACCACAGATTCCATAGCACTAATGGGTGAGAGGTGAAAAACCTCTGCTTTCAACAGGACGGAGGTGTTAAATCTCTGTCTGTACATCTGTGTGTATAGTAGGAAGGCCAAAACCTCTTGACCCTTCTAATTAATTGTGATGGTTTCAGTATTGAGTCAGGCCCATCAGTTGTCCCAACAGTGCAGTTACCCCTTTAATCATCTGCTCTTTAGAAAAACAAGTTCCCTTCAGAGATCTGTCTGCTGGAAGTGTAGCCCATGGATCTGATCTTCAGTGGAGGCCATTTCCCCGCTAATTGGGTTAGTGAAACAGCTCTTCCCTGAGCTACCGGTAACTCTACTGACTCTGTGCGCATCCCATTCAGCTCTTAGTTGGCTTCCTGGTTCTTTAGGGCAACTTTCTCTAACACCCTGACCCTGAAGATTCATCTCTGTACTGGCCTCTATGTGCTTGGTGTCCTAGATTGCTGGTCTTGTCACTGAATGCTGGTCATGGAATCATAGAAATGTAAGGCTGGAAGTCATCAAGTCCATCCCCCTGTTCTGAGGGTGGACCAAGTATATCAAGTTCATCCCTGACAGGTGTTTGTCAGACCTGTTCTTAAAAGCCTCCAGTGATGGGGATTCCACAACCTTCCTGGGAAACCTATTCTAGAAATTAATTACCCTTTTATCTAGACAGATTTTCCTAATATTTAACCTAAATCACCCTTGCTGTAGGTTAAGTCCATTACATCTTGTCCTAACTTCAGTGGAGAACAATTGAATACTATTCTCTTTATAACAGCAGGGCTGGCTCCAGGTACCTGCGCAGTAAGCAGGTGCTTGGGGTGGCCAACGGAAAGGGGCGGCACGTCCAGCTCTTCAGCGGCAATTTGGCAGCGGGTCCCTCAGTCCCTCTCGGAGGGAAGGACCTGCCGCCGAAGAATGAAGTGGCGGCGATAGAGTTGCCACTGAAGTGCCACCGATCGCGGGTTTTTTTTTTTGTTTTTTTTTTTGCCGCTTGGGGCGGCAAAATTGCTGGAGCCGGCCCTGTATAACAGACCTTAACTTATTTGAAGACTATTATCATGTCCTCCTTCTTTTCCCAAGACAGAACATGCCCAGTTTTTTTTAGCCTTTCCTCATGGGTCAGGTTTTCCAAAACTTTTATCGTTTTTGTGGCTCTCCTCTAGGCTCTCGCTCTCTTTCTCTCTTTGCACAACCTTGGACTTAATCATTACTCAAGAGTGGAATTTGTTCTGATCATTTTCAAAGCATTTTAAATCTGAATGGATAAGGCACTTCAAACATGTATTATATACTCTGGAGTATCATTAATAAGGAAGCTCCAGTGTGACTTCAAGATTTGAAGAAATAGCATCTGGATGCACCACAAGAAACTGCTAAACATCTAATGCTCTAATGGGCCCCTGACAAATTAATGGGCTGGAAGTTATGGCTGTAGGTCAGAAGGAGAGAAGCTGTAGTGGGATCACGGATGACTTATCTGAACCTGAAGAAGGTTTAGAGTCTATTCAGTATGGGATGCAGATAGTTTTGGGCTGGTTATTTTACTTCAACAAGAGGTTGTTCATCCCATTTTCTAGTCCAATGAGAAATGCTGATTCCCTGGGCCACCTTGGGAAAGACCGTGACCTTTCTGTACTTCAACCTATGCTACTGTAAATTTAACGAAGCAGCAAGCCACTGAAAACCAAATATTGAATCTGAGCTAATTACGTTTTAAAAACTCATCTGTATTGTTTGAAAGGGAGATTGTGGGGTGAGGGTAGGTGGGTGGTAAAGCCTATGAAGAAAAGCTTGTTTGTACCTTACACATTGGACGAAGTGTTCCTCTCTGTGAAAGCATGACCCATGCTATGCTGCCAATGGTCACCATGACTTTGGCTATCTGGTGAGTTAGTACCTGTCAAACCAGATAAAGCTGCCTTTATAATCTTAATCTGGTTTAGATTTCTACCCTCACCTGCCCCCTCCCCAATGTTTGAAAGAAGACTACGTGTAATTTGCTGATTTTGGCTTGCTTTTCTACCCCCTATTTTTTGACAGGAAACCCCTTCCCCGCTTATTTACATCTCTGGGAAATGTTCCAAGAGGTACTAAATTCTCAGAGGATGAATGCATTCCCTGAGCCAAGAGAGATCCATTAAAGTGTGCTTCTAAAACTTTAAATTACACAAAAAAATTATGGAGGACACAGTCATATGTCAGATCAGAATAAGGCTTTATTGGCTGCTGTGTAAATAGACCCAGACTGGTGCTTGATGTGGTTTCCCACACTAATTGCACCAGGCTGTCATCTGTGGTAATTTTCACTGACTGTTCATCTGCTGACCTAACTACAGGTTCTAGGAAAATCCCTCTGTTCATTTTTAGCTTTTTATAAAACCAAAAAAGGTTAGAATAAAGAGTCACAGTAACCATAAAACAACATTAAAAACAATATTTGGTAACTTCATAAGACTATATAAAGTGACCATATGTCTTGTTTTCTCCAGGACAGTCCTATTTTTTCAGGATTTTGTCCCAGAATTTGGAGCAAGTCTCCCATTCTATGCTCAGCAGCTCCCTTTGTTCTTCTTCCATAGCACAGGTTGCTGCTGTGGGCTCTTGGAAGCCATTCTTCCCAGCCACATGGAGATTCTCCTCAACACAGAGCCTGATCCCGCCTATATGACAAGTATCACCCCTTCGCCTGCCCACCCTGTACCCTGAGTGACAGATGCCCTATGTTTTTTATTTGGAGAATTTTATTCACTTTATAGTGATAAGGGAGTCTGGCCAGCTTATTTCAATGAAGTAGACTGTACTCTGGTAATATTTTTACATTTACTATAGCACCCTTTATCTCAAAGCACTTTACAAATTATGCCCCCAGTTCATCCTCTGTCCATCCGCACCTGGAGGACTCCTTTCTTGTCTGGATTTCTCAATTTTCACAGAGTAGCATTGGAGTGCTGACTCTATGGCCCCATCTTACCCTTTGTGTCTTGGAGCAGATGTCCTTTACCCCCATCCCAGGATGCCCCCAGGCTCTGTGGATGGCCAGGAGCAGGTAGGATAGGACAGGAGGAGATACCACTATGTATACCACCATTTCCTCCTTTTCTTGTAGATTTCCATGCAGAAATCTAGGCAAAAAGTTATTTCAGCTCTGAGTTGTATTGCCTTCCTCTTGATCCCCTCTGCAGCTGTCACTGAGCAGATTTCAGGGACCAAAGTGGACAAATGCCCAGCATCTTTGGTGCAGGGAGATAAATCACATCCTAATTTGATAACTGTTTATATATAGAGATCCATAATGATTAGTGCTGATATCATGAAAGACTACATAAAGAGTGTTTTGTTAAAGAGTTAAATGAAAGGAGGGTGAGAGGGAAGGGGGTGTTTTAGTGCATAAGGAAAGGGATATTGTTCCAGGCACACGAATCAGCATGAAATGTGAGTGGAAGAAAGATGTGAGGTAATTTTATAATATCGTGCAGTTTAACCAGATCAAAGGTGTTAGACACAGATGCTCGGTATCACAGGGAGAGAAACTGTACCCAGTATAAACTGTACCCCTGGTGGCTAGCCAGCTGTTCAAAATAAACTCTTAAAAGCAAGATCAGCCTCAAGCCAAGTAAGGAAAAATGTCCCCAAACGTACCAAACCATAGGACAAGAAATTAGTAAGAGTAGGAACAAATAAAATCAAAACAGTGAATTTTATATGAAAACACTGTATCTGAATCAAGCAATTTAAAACATTAAGAGAGGGGAAAATAATATTTAACAGCAAGCAGAAATGAAATGATTGATTTGGAGAGAACTTCATGTCCAGCTCTCATGTTTTGAGTTACCTTGATTAGAGAAGTTTGGAATCTAAATTGTTTCTTGTTTGTTACCTGTTGTCTTCTTTGTCATGATGGTTCCCATGATTATCATAGTTTATCATCTTCTCGTTTTGGAATTCTACAAAGCAAGAAAAGAGTGTGGGGAAAATATCAAGGGGAACTTTTCTCTTTTTATATTTTACCTCACTCCATAGTCCAACAGTACACTCCACATTCTACCCCACTCCATTGGTTAGCAAAACAGTATTTTTAAAAGATTAGACTTTTTTAAAAAAAAAAAAAGGGGGAAAAAAAAAGAAAAGAAAAGAAAACACACCAACACAAACTGCGTAGTCAGTCTTGTGATTTAGCCAGACTGCTGCTCATCAGGAGTACAAGTCAGCCCATGATAGTGTTACAACAGGAAGTAGAACTTGCTACAGAATCTGTGCCCATTTGTTACACGTTTAACAAAATATATTAGTGTATATGCTACAAAATTTATGCATAAATTTCCACTCATCATTTGGGGTGAGAGGGTGGAATGCTTGTACACAAATCAATACTATTGGTTTCAACTTTGCTTAAATGAGAGGCTGGCTTATATGGAAGAAATCTTATATGTGAGGATGTATAACTTCCTGCCCATCCCCATTTCTATAGCACCTTGCCTCTAAGGATCACAAAGTGATTTACAAACTCTATTTAAATAATATTTATATTATTATGAAATACAAGTACTAGCTGTGGCATTAACACGTGTGTGTTTCCAACATAATGGGTATCTGTTCTCTTGTCAGAAATAATAGAAAGTAGGCAATTAGCTGCTAAAGGTGACATGCAAAAGATTTTGTAATAGATACAGCTGCTCTGTGCTGTGGTACACTAAACCTCTTATGCTTCTCCAAAGCATCAGCTGTACCACATCTTGGAAGCAGGTGCTGAAGATGCTTCAGCTGCTAGGCCATATAGCCGCTAGCCCTGGTAACTCCCAACAAGCACTGAGACACATGGATAAAGGGATATTTTACTAGGGTTGGCAGGAAAAGGAAAGGTTGCAAATTCCCTAGGCTTAACCAATTATGATTCAAGATAAAACTATAGTGGCTCCTATCTTGGCTTCTGGGGATAGTCCAATAGAGGATTATGGCTCCTCAGCCCTAGTGCCTTGGGTGCCTTTTCCAGTATTAAAGGGAAGTAGGTAACTTGCAGGTTTCCTTGCAGGGACCAGTCCATTGTGTCTGTCTTTGGGGCCCCTCTGCAATCTTTCACTGCTGGTAAGGCAGCAGTTCCTCCACAGCTCCTGAAAATGGGCTGCTCCAGTGGCAGGGATGGCTAGGCTACATGACCCCCCAGTTGTATACAAGGATAGTAGTCCCTTTGGTTGGGTCCAATCCCTAATCAGAGCACATTGACCACTTCCCAGTCTAGTCACCAATGCATAGGGCACCTTATCTGCAATAGCCTTCTTCAGGCTCCTGTCCCTTTAGCAACCTGATCTAGCTGCCGGCTCTATGTCCCCAAGAGTTCTCTCCAGACCCCTCTCTGCTCTATATCTCCTGCTCCCCACAAGTACTGTGCAGCCCTGTATCTAACTTCAATGTCTGCCATCACAGCCTGCTCCGCATGCAGCTCTTCAGCTTCTGCTCCCTTGTTTGGCTTCTCTGCGGCCTGCTTCCCTGCTCTGCTTCCAGCTTGCCACTCCATGCCTTTCTCAGTTCCCCATACAGCTCCTCCAACTCCAGCATATAGGGCTAACTTAGCTGACATGAGCAGACCCAGGTTAAGACAAGACATGCCTGATCAAGTAACTGCTGAACAAACCCAAACAAAAGTAATTGCTGAAACAATTAACGATGGTGAATTTGTTTATAGTGTTTGTCACCCTTACTTACTAACTAAATTAACTATTGTGGGTATGTGTGTAGTAAACAAAGTAGTCAGGAACACCCTGAACTAATAAGCTTGCTTTACACAATCTGCAAAGTGGTTGGTTCTTATGCAATCTGCAAAGTGATTGGTCCTTATATGCAAGAAGTATAGAGGTGGAAAGATGTATATAAACTGTGCAGTGTGTGATATGAATTGGAATTGTGGTATCACTCTGAACCTAAACCCTGCATCTTGGCCTGGCCTGTGTGGGCAAAGAACTGTTACTTGTCTAATAAAGCAACCTGAGTGATGAGCTGGAGTCAAACCGAGTTTTTGGATCCCAGAAAACTGGATGAGATTCTGGATAAGCCAAGTGAGAACAGGTCTATGAGGGAATCCCAATACAGCTTTCCAGCTCTGCTCTCAGCTTGCCATGCAGCCTTTTCAGCTTGTCCTGGTCTTTTTTCCCAGAGAGAGGTTGCTTCTTGGGTGAAGCTCTTTCAGAATTTCTGACCCGTCTCTATTGGCTAGAGGAAGGAGATCTCTGTGTGTCCATCCTGGAGAGTCACAGGTCAATGGTCAGGGAATTTGAGTGCTTTATATCAATTTAGCCAATTTAGGTAAGGAACCAAGGCAGAAGATCTAAGCTAAAGCTCAAAAATTTGTTTGGGTCAAAATCACTTTGGGAAAGAATGGTAACAAAGGCTCCGTCTAGTGCTTGGAGTCTGCTATGGACCCCTCAGGATCCAATTTGGATATGGATAGAGACCTCTTTAATATTTTTAATGAAATAAGTACTACTGGGAATTGTGTGATTATGGGAGACTGATTTCCCAGATATAAATTGGAGGACAAATGCTACTAATAATGGTAGGGTCCAGATATTCCTGGATCTGATAGCCAACAGATTTCTTCACCAAATAGTCATCAAACCAACAAGAGGTGATGCCATTTTAGATTTAGTATTGGTAAGTAGTGAGGACCTCAGAAGACCTGGTTGTAAAGGACAACTTTTGTTTGAGTGATCATGAGTTAATTCAATTTAAACTAAATGGAAAGTTAAATAAAAATATTAAGGGAATTAGTTAGGGAAGTGGACTGGACTGAAGAACTCAAAGATCTGAATGTGGTGGAGGCTTGAAATTACTTTAAATCATAGCTGCAGAACTATCTGGAGCCTGCATCCCAAGCAAGGAAAAAAATTCCTGAGGAACTATTGCAGCCCACACTGGATGAACAAGCATCTTAAATAGGCTATTAAGAGAAAGCCGAAAGCCTACAAAGAATGGAAGAAGTAGGGCGGGCTCCGGACACCAGCAAAGGAAGCAGGTGCTTGGGGGGGCCAATGGAAAGGGGCGGCACGTCCGGGACTTCAGTGGCAATTTGGTGGCGGGTCACTCCCTCCCTCTCGGAGGGAAGGACCTGCCGCCGAATTGCCGCCAAAGAATGAAGTGGCATGGTAGAGCTGCTGCCGAAGTGCCGCCGATAGCGGCTTTATTATTATTATTTTTTTTTTGGCTTCGCCGCTTGGGGCGGTAAAAAAGCTGAAGCTAGCCCTGGGAAGAAGGGATGGATCAGCAAGGAAAGCTACTTCTTGAAGGTCAAAAAGTGTAGGGAAAAAAAGTGAGAATTGCCAAAAGACAAGCAGAGCTGGACTTTGCAAAGGAAATTAAAACCAATAATAAAAGATTCTTTAGCCATATAAATAAAAAGAAAACCAGGAAAGAAAAAGTGTAACTGCTAAGCACTGAGGATGTGGTGGAGATTAAGAATAATCATGGTGTGGCCTAAACAAATACTTTGCCTCAGTTTTTAATAAGGGTATTGAGAAGCTTTGGGGCAATGTCAGAGTGGCTTATGTGAAGGTTGAGAGGAGATATGATTGATTTCTATAAATACATCAGAGGGATAAACACCTGGGACGGAAAGGAGTTATTTAGGTTAAGGACCAATGCTGACACAAGAATAAATGGATATAAACTGGACAGTAGGAAGTTTAGACTTGAAATTAACAAAGGTTGGCTTGTTTAGCCCACCAAAAGAAGGCTGAGGGGAGATATGTTTGTTCTTTATAAATATATCAGAGGGATAAATATCAGGGAAGGAGAGGAATTAGTTAAGCTTAGTACCAATGTGGACACAAGAACAAATGGATATAAACTGGCCATCAACAAGTTTAGGCTTGAAATTAGATGAAGGTTTCTAACAATCAGAGGAGTGAATTTCTGGAACCGTCTTCCAAGGGGAGTAGTGGGGGCAACAAACCTAACTTGTTTTAAGGCTGAGCTTGATAACAGAGAGGGTATGATGAGGTTGCTTACTATGGCATATGGCTAATCTGGGACTGCTATTAGCAAATATCTCCAATGGCTAGAGATGGGATGCAAGAAGGGCATGGTTCTGAGCTACAACAGAATTTTTTTTGCCAGGTAGGTCTCACCCACATGCTCAGGGTCTAACTGATTGCCATATGTGGGGTCATGAAGTAATTTGCCCTCGTAAGATTGGCAGAGGGCCTGGGGATTTTTCACCTTCCTTTACAGCATGGGTCACTTGCTAGTTTGAAATAATGGTAGATTCCCTGTAATGTGACATCTTTAAATCAAGATTTGAGGACTTTGGGAACTCCGCCAGAGGGATGGGCCTATTACAGGGCTGCGTGGATGAAATTCTGTGGCCTGAAACATGCAGGAGGTCAGGCTAGATGATCATGATGGTCTCTTCGGGCCTTAAACTCTGAGTCCTAAAACAGATGTCAGTGTTTTAAGCATTGCAAGTGTTGTAATGATGCTTATGGATCACTGCCACTTGTTTATAAAATTTACTTGGGAAGAGTGATTTTATTAAGGGAGTAACTTTTAGTCTGCATAGCTTTAAATTTCAAGCCATGTGATCCCAGATGACCAGATTAAGA
The DNA here is from genome assembly GCF_013100865.1 of Trachemys scripta elegans. NCBI lineage: Eukaryota > Metazoa > Chordata > Testudines > Emydidae > Trachemys > Trachemys scripta. The sequence goes on along the minus strand of NC_048302.1, from coordinate 30,854,378 downwards.
GCAGATTGAGATGAGAGGGAGCATGGAGGGGAAAATATGAACAAAAATATGTTGTTGATTCTGATGGCATTACACTTAGCTTTAAGATTCAAAGCTTTCTTTGTTTTCTCCCTCTTTAGCTTTTAGTAGCTTTTTCCTTTCTGCCAGTTTGTCCTTCCTATCCAGATGCTCCTAGATACTGAGACCTTTATTTTTCATTCTCCCCTAACATCTTGAAATGTGATTCCATGGTATAATTCCCTAGAGAACAAAAACTCACTATTAAAAGGTTCTTTTCCCTGCCTGGCCATACTATACGTCACTGCAATCCAACTTTTGATATGAAAAATTATCCATTGAGATAAGAGAATTTCTATGGGAACCCAGTAAAATCTCTAATTTCTTCTATCCATGAGGAATCCCACTGTAGCATGGCTCAAATGTGACCATACCAGGGCATAGTACTGCACAGCTGATTAACTCAGGGTGAGACTGGTTGCTCAGAGTATTTTGGGGTCAGCTTCCCACTTTGTGTTGGCTGGTTTCTGAGGTATTCAATTCCTGGAGCTCATTTTCCTTTTCAGTTTCTTGATGTGCTCTTTGAATGTCAGTGACCCTAAGGTACACCAGATGTTCATAGTGCTCAAGGATTGTACTGGACAATATCTGGAGTTTTTGCTTGGCCTGATAGCATTTCAGTTGGAAGATGCACACTTCTGTCTTGATAGGGCTGGCATTCAGAAACCACGTGTGATAGTTATTTTCCAAGTACACTCAGGGAGCCACTTAAAATGTGCTCAGTGTCCTCAAATCTTTTCAGCTGTGTGGTGACGCAAAGATCATCTGCTCAAATGAATCTTCATACATTGGGGAATTCTGGTTGGTCATTTGTGTGGACATTAAACAGCAAAAGTGATAGCACTGGCCCTTGGGGTAATCCATTTGACTTTTCTGATGTTCCATCTTGACAAAGAAACATCAATTGTTTTTTTGAGATGGGAGGAGAGGACCTGGACCATTTTGCTATTTCTCAAAATTCTTGCCAATTTCAGTAAAATGGTACGATGGTTCATTGTTGTAAGAAGCCAACAGATCAACAAACACATACATCCCCTGTAAATGTGCAGATTTCCAAGCCATCTTTGATGTATTGAGTTAGATTTGCAACTTGGCTGCAGCATGAATGTCCTGGACGGAAACCAGTGTGGTCATCCGTCAGCTGCCCTTCCGCTATTGGTGTTATTCTACCCATCTGCATCCACTCATATAGCTTGCGGATTGAGCAAAGTAATGATATTGGGTGGTAACTCTGAAAAGAGTTCCGGTCTTCAAGTGGTTGGAGTGGTGCTATCAATCAATCACTTTGACCTGTCTTCACAGCCTGGGTATCTGCATTGTCTCTGTGCAAGGATTAAAGAAGTCATTTAGCTACTTCTGTTCTCTCAACCTGCAGAGTAGTAATAGTCCACTAGATAGACCATTGAGTCCAGCTGCCTTTCCACATTTCAGGGTTTTCATGGCTATTGTCAGCCCCTTAATGTTCAGCTGCTCATTGTGGACTTTGCTGGCTCTGAGGAGTTAGCTAACTTGTTTCGTTCTGAGCTTTGCTTTGTAGGCTGGTTTACCAATTAGAATGAGTTGGTGTGCAACTTGGTTTGGAGAGTCTGCGGCAACGTACGTTGGTTGTTATCCATCCAGGTTCAACTTACGAATGGTGGCTAATCCTTTTTTTTTGCTCTTATGACACAGATTTGTTATTTTAATCAGCTCTCTCCAGTGGTAATACTGTTCCTTTCCAATCTTGCTCATGTTACCCTAATAAAATAATACCAACAGGATCTTATAAGAGGGATGAGGCAAAAATGCCAGGTTTATTGTAAATACAGAGAAAGAGAGAAAAATCAGGATATGCAATTCAATATTATTTCACTACCATTCCTTATTCATTCACAAACTCATTCATACAAGTTCTGCAGAGTTGTTATAGTTACCAGCCTAGAGGTTGCTCATGGCAGAGTACTGGCCAGGTAGCCTGCACACGAGGGTGGAGCCGAGTCCTTGTCAGATGTGCATCCGATGCTCCTGGAGGGTGATTGCAGAACCAGACTCAAAGTCCCTGAGTTTTTGGTTCTGTTCTTATAGGATTTTGTCCTTATACAAGTCTATGGGAATTGCTTCATCCTGCTGATGTTTGTTTGAAGTGATTATTAATCAGCAGGTGGCACATCCCTGACAGCTGAATGTTATCTTGTTCTTCGATGTCTTCAGCCCTCCATCGGGAGTGGGGGGGTGGGGGGGGAGGGGCACTTGGGTGGATTCAGGCCTGCCCTCCGGGGGTCATCCGGTTATCTCTAGTCTGCACATTCTTCGGCCAATCGAGACTGAAGTTGTAATTCTTAGGCTGGCACTTCCTTGATCATTCATTCTTTATCTAAATCAATTTATCCTTTATCTAAATCAAGCATCCATTCACATACATCCTCTATTTTAACATACATTTAGCACTTATTACTTTACTATTTCTTAACTGCTCGCAACTCTCAGGATGTTGTAAATTTACTTAAACTTTAACATACATAACAAACAAGTTAAAAGCCACTAAACTGTGTTCTGTTTGGAAGAACAATTACAGTTGTTTTTGAGAACAGACTTTCTGTTTTAGGATGTGTTAACACAATTAGCAGTTTGGCCTTGCATGTTTCTCACAGAGAGGGAGAGACACAGAAATGGGAAAAGCAAGAGGCCTAAGCTCTGGGGAATTCAGTTGAATTCAGTCTTACCTCTTGTCTCTCTTGGCCTCAGACTTGTTATACACATACACTTTATGGTTTGAATTTAGAAATTCCCTGGTATGGTCCAACACTCATAAGCATTTCCCCAAGTCTAGTGGTTTCTTCACCAAAGAGATCCAGGTCAAACAGCTCTGAATATCTGAATATTTTTGGTTTGTCTGTTCTGAAGGCCCAGGAACACTGAGTGTCCAGCATGCTTTTGGGCAGTCTTCCACACCAGGAGACAAATTCTCCACCATGCTCATATGTTGGAGTAATGTTACAGATGGATTCATGCAAATCAAAGGCAAAGCTTTCCTAGACAGCCTTTCTGAAGCTCAATCTTGACACGTACTTTTTTTCCCTGGGTTGTACTGTAGCCTCTATTGTCACCTGTACTGGTCCATGCTGCAATCTTGGGGTCACTGTCGTGACCTCCCTTCTGAAGTTGCCTGCATTTTCAGGAGTAATAAGGACTAGGTTGGGATTGTACCCCTTGTTCCATCATGCACCTGGGAAAGTACATTTGTCCTGAATTTATAGAGCAAGGTTAAGATGTTTGTTGCCACCCACTTCTCAACTTCTTTCTCACTGTTGTCATTCAGTTTACATAATAAATCAAACACAGATCACATTTAACCCCTTTTAAAGAAAAAGAAGCATATCCCTTTTCTTTTAAAACTGCAGAGTGAAATCAGACTAAAATTCAAGTGTTTCATTTGTTACAATACTAATTTTATAGAATGGTGGAAGCAAAGAAAGAACTGACAGGAAGGGGATGCAATGCATGACAGTTCGTTAGCAAGAGTCAGGCTAACTGTAACCCTAATAACACGAGATTTGTAGAAGCGAGGATTGTGTGAGGCGAGTGGGAAAGAACTGTGTGAGAAGTTGTTGTGACCTTGTGTAGATAATGTGTAGAAAATATTGTATGTAGACTAGAGTCAAAACAAGTGAGAAAAATAAGATATCAAGATGGCCTATGTATAAACAAAATGCAGCTGTTGCTTATTATTGTCTGTAATGAAAGGTATAAAGGTTTGCTGTAATTGTTTACCTGTAGAGAGACCTGTTTAGCTCTCTCCCTCTAAGCAATTGTTAGAGAAAATAAAGTATCTGACTTGCTGTACCCAAACAAAAAGTGAGAACACTGTTATTCTCCGACAGAATGAACCTACACATCACCACCAATCAATCAGCCACCAGGTCTTTTTCAAGGTAAAGAAGTGTGCAGTCTTGTTGCATTTGTTTTTTGGTTTTGGTTTTGTTTCTGCTGTTGATCTTTGTCCTAGGGATTTAGGCTTTTGTAACACGTATTTTATGGACTTTTAAAAATGTTTTCTTCTTATCGAGTAATGGTGGATGGATCATATGGATCATCAGATAGATAAGTGAGGAGAGAGACTGGAGAGACTCTTTATAGTAGAAGGAATGAGGGGAAGATGTAGATTTTTCTATCAGAAATTAAAAGGAGCAACTAGACAGGCAGGAGTCATACTAGGAAAAGGAAATATTAGAACTTTTTAAGTTTTTGAGGGAAGACTGTTGTGGCAAACTCCAAGCAGAAGCTGGAGAAAGGGATGGAAGGAAAAGTATTTAGAATAAAGTGCAGTTCTATGAATCACCAGCATCATTTCAAATGACTGTTAAGCTTAACTGGGTCTTTGCATTGTGGGAGAGAGGTTTGGTAGATAGCTAGTAAGCTGGGTTTACAGTCAATGGTCCGTTCTGATTTGTACCACTGTCTTGTCAGCCTGTTCGCATTGGGACTTTTTACAGGCCCCTCCACATCAAGTTTTAAAAAACAAACAGATCTTTCCGCAGGATTTTTTCCTACCCAGTGTTGCTGCTGCAGAGCCAGATTCTCACCAGAGATTTGGAAGTTACAGTATCAAAACCAAGCTCTGGGAGGGATGGCTAGCAGTTCCTGCTTCCTCCAGTCTTCTTATTATGAGGGATGCAGTTCTTTATATTCTTCCTCCTTCCTAGTATGCCCTGCTTTGGAAACCTACAATACAAGCAGCCCTGGAGTTACAATTCCCAGGATTCCTTCTGTCTGAAAGAATAGGGGAACCAAGGCTTGACTCTGAGCCATAGACAGTCAGCAGCCTAGGTTCTCTTCCAAATCACAAACTGCTACCTCAGGACCACTTCCACACAGGTCTGTCCTTGCATTATACCCCTGGAACAGGAGACTTTGCTCCTCAGCCCTAGATCCAGTAGACCCTGTTACAGGATTTTTCTGTTTTCTTTTCTTTCACGCCTAGATAATGAATCCACGCAAGCCCAAATACAATGTATGCTGTACCTCTGAGAAGAATGCCAGAGCCCTTATGGAGGGGATTCCAGTTGTTCCATTCACTGAAGAGGTTGCCCATGAGGCCAGAAACAACAATTTTGTATCCTCATCTAATGGTGGCCCTAATTACCTCTGTGCTAGCTCCATGCCCCAGGACCTCAATGACCAGCAAGGCCATGTTTTAATCCAGTGGTGGTGATATAGCCCTGCAGGGGTCTTAAAGAAACTATGATCTGTTAAAATCGTTTACCTGCTTTTTCTACAGTATAGTTGACAGCGCAACACAACTTTTGAGTAAAAGGGGAATGAGCATCAGAGAAGGAGACATGTATCAGGAAAATGTATCACCAAAGCAGGGAGTGTTGCTCTCAAATATCAGAGGGAAAGGAAAAGAAATTATGACTTTGGCCTTTATGGGCTGGTCCTGCCAGATAGTATACTAACAGCCTCCTGCGAGGTGGTGAGTAACCTCAGCTTCCTTAGACTTTGGTGGGGGATGAAAGCACTAAGGGCCTGATCCTCTGCTAACTGAAGTCATGAGAGTCTTTTAGTTAGAAAGGAGCTTATAGGCAACATTCTATACTGCCTTTGATGCACACTTACAAACCCCATTGGGAGACCGTTCACAGACTGAGGGTAGTATATGGCCCTAATTCTGTAAACTCCCACAAACTAGGAAGTCAGAAGAAGAGAAGTTTCTCAGAGATGTTCTGGAGAAAGTCTCTCAGATTAGGCTGTTTCAAGCCTCCCAGTTTGGTAAATATCTCCTATATATTTCTTACCTTAAGGAAAATGATATCTGTTTATTAAAGATATTAGATTAGAAAAGAAATTTAATCTTGCCTGCACTTTAATTACTGGGAATAAATCACCTCATAAACTGAATTCTAAAAGGGTTTTGATCACATCTGTCAGTTTAGCCCTTGGCTGCACTTAATTGAAATGCATATGATATCACAGAAAGTTATGTATATAAAATAAATAATACTTAGGTCGTGCACAAAATTATTCTGGGATTTCAAAGCATTTTCCAAAAATTAATTCATCCTGAAAACATCCCTGTAAAATAGACATGATTATCTATATCTTACAGAAGGGGAATTGAAGCACAGAAAGGCTAAGGACAAAATTTTCAAAAGTGATCACTGATTTTTGGGGACCCAACTAAGGTACTTTGAGACACCTTATTTTCAAGCGGTACTGGGCATCTACAGTTCCTATTTTCTTAAACTGCAGAGTGGACATCCAGGAAACTAAAAATCAGATCAAGGTGTCTCAAGCTGAGCACCTAAAAATTGGGGGCACCAAAAACTGATGGCCTTTTTTTGAGAATTAGAACCTAAGTGACTTCCCCAATGTTACTGAATGCACAATTCCTAACTCCTTATCCTCTGCTCTAACCAATAGACCATATTTTCTTTGTAATTCTCTAATACAAATGTCATAATAGTTGTTTTTATGAAGCTAATTTTCAATGTTTAATGCTAATATAGTAATGGGCCACATATGTGGTCTTTGTCCACATGCGTAACATTGGTACTCTGTAAAATGTTCCATGTTAAGTGCTTTTCTAACTCTTCTTTGGTGTCTTTGGTAGCCTATTCTATATATGTAATCATGAACTAGTTGCCAAGGTTCATTAAAAAAATTGAAACCAATTTAAATCTTAAAAGCTTGACTGCATTTAAATTGATTCAACTTCATTTTATTCACTGGTAAAGATGAATAAAATAAGTTTTGTGAAACTTCATTAAAAAAATTGCTTCTGGGCTAAATTTTTAAAATGATGTGCCATAGTTCCACTGGCAAATGTGACATCAGGCAATTGCACCTGAAACTATTTCCAAAACGTAGCACTTAAGAGCCATTGCAAAAAAAGTGAGTGGGCCTGGGAAACAACCATCTATTTAACTATCCAAGTATCTTTTAAACATAGTTAGAGGTACAAATTGTGCTCCTGTACTGTACTTAGGCCATTGATATCCAAGTTAAGGAATAATGAATTATCGAAAAGCACTCTGTTTGCAATGCTTTACTCTCTATTTCCTTCAAATCAAATGACTATGGGAGACATTTGATTGTGAATGTAGAGAAAGAGTTTTCATGGTATATAAAAAATCCCTTTGTATTATCATTACAAAACTACAAGGCTGGACCCCAATATATATTTGGGGGGTAGTAGCAAAGAAAATGTGGAGCACTTGGAAATTCAGACAGTGAGGCACCAGTTCAGTAGTCTGGAGACAGTGAGAAATAGTTATGCAAACATTTATGCACAGTAGAATGTGAGAGACATTCACTTCGAGGAGTCAAACATCATTAACTGTCAGTTCTCTAGAGGACCATACAGCCAATGGCTCTGGTCGGGAAAAGGGAGGTCCCAGGGAGGTGGTGTTCTGGGATTGTTAACAGATGTGTCAGCCCTCTCTTCTTCCCTAGAAAAAGCACTAGCAGCTCAAGCGTCTCTGTTCCCTGGCTCCCCCTTTCCACTGGGAACATAGCCAGTGCTCCTTCTGCTGAGCTTGAGGTGGAAATGGGGGTAGGGCTGCTGCGGTTACAGAGCTTTGCCTTCTCTGGTCTCCACTTGGCTGGGAAATGGAACAGTGGCCCCTCATTCTGTCTCCTCTGTCCTGACTCAGCAAACTTCTCCTGCCACTCCAACTGTCTTTACCTAAGATCCTACTTGCGACTCCCTTCGACTTCTCCATCCCACCCTCCTAGCACTCCCTAGAGCTGTAGCTTCTAAACAACATTGTTTTTTCCATGGAGGAATGTTCTGTGAAAGTGCATTTTCTTCAAGGAATTTTATTGGAATAAGGAAAAGAGTATCCTTAAAGCTACCCACTCTCTCTCTTCCTGAGGATTGCAAGAGTATTTGGGAACAAGGCTGAGAGTGGGTGTGCTTTGCTGTTCTCTCTGTGTTTTTCTATTAGGGAAATGGGGTTTTGGTTTTTTGAGTTTTGTTTAGTTTTGTGATGGTTATTGGTTTAATTTCAGGATTGAATCGCCAGCTCAAGGGCACAGAGACCTCAGTTTGTTGTAGATTCTGAGGGTTTAACCCATGGCTATGGCTTGCAGGCTTTGCCTCCAGATCCTGCCTCTGTGGAGAAATGTGTTCTAACTGTGGGGAACGTGACTAGGTTTAAAAATATGACGTATGCCTCCCACATGAACAAGGCTGTTGTTGCCACGCTTAGCCTTGTTGAACAGGTGGTTGGGAGAGGATTGTTGTGCAGTGTTTTTGTCCCTGTAGTGCCCTTCTCAACACCTGCTGTTAAAGTCACCATCTCTAATGTTCCTCCTCTTCTAGAAAATGAGCAGCTGGCTAGAGACCTGGCAAGTTATGGTCAGATCACTCCTGTTAGGAGGATTCCTTTGGGATGTAAAGCCCTAGAGATTTGGCATGTCTTGTCCTTTCATAGGCAGGTTCATATGATATTAAACAATGCTTCCAAAGTTGTAAAAGTTTTCTTGAAGTATAGGATTAGGGACCATGACTACATTGTGTTTGCTGCCACTGAGGACATGACCTGTTTTCATTGGCCTGTTGACACATTTGGTTAATCAGCGCCCAAAGAAGAGGCAGGCTGTCCCTGGGAATGGTGACCCTGTACCTGGGAGTGTGGGGATTTCTGAGAGTAAAGGATAGGGTGGGGTGGCTGTGGCAGAGACTGAGCCCTGGTTTACACTACAAATTAATGTTGAGATAACTATGTCGCTCACATCCCCTGAGTGACACAGTTATACTGACTTAACTCCTAGTCTAGACAGTGTTATGTCGCTGGGAGGGCTTCTTCCATCAAATAGCTACTGCCTCTTAGGGAGGTGGAGTACCTACATCGATTGGAGAAGGTCTCCTGTCAGCATAGGTAGCATCTTCACTAAGTGGTACAGTGGCACAGCTGCATCGCTGCAATGCTGCAAGTGTAGACAAGCCCTGAGTCCCAACAGGCTCCAGATGTCTTTATGGATGTTGGTTCTTGGCTCCCTTTATTACTTGGGGGAAAGGGTGTTACTGGTTCTGTGGCTCCTGACTCACAGCCTTAGCCTGACTGCGAAATGGAGGCTGAACCTGTTGCTATGGAATCCAGGGCCTTGACTGTGGATTCTGCTTGCTTGCAAAGCCCTAAAGTAAAAAATGGCTATTAAAGGGGGACAGGGTTCCAGATTCTGAGGATGCTGTGAAGTGGGCTAGTTTGGTCAGTGCAGTTGGGAAGCATGCTGCTGGGAGTGCTGCTGAGGATGGTTCTTTGGTTTGGGGAATGGAGAATTCTCAGGTTGTAGTTCTGCCCCCTTGGTCCCAGAAGTGTCTTCTCTCTGGTCTCTCGGAGGTTCCCCCTTTGAGGTCAGTTGTGACTCTGAGTCTGAGAGTGTGGGGGATGATGAACTCAGATTCTTTGAGTCCTGAATACCCTGAAGGGGGGATATACATCAGATGCTATTGGTAGGTTTCTGGGTGAGACTAAGGGGAAATGTGGAGTAGAGGTGGCAGATTGGTTTCCTGATCTTAGTCTGTTTTTGTCTGGCTCACTACGAGATGTCTCTCTCTGTCTGAATTTGACAAACACAAGCAGTATAGATTGAACAAACTGATGACCAAAGTGCGTGTCTCTTTGACCAGTGGAAGTATTGAGGATTAAGAGAAGACAGCTTCCGGTGACAGACTCCATTCAGCCTGGCAAACTGTATACAAGCCTCCGATTGTGAAGAGATGGGTGATCTCCAATCTGGGCCGGCTCCAGAGTTTTTGCCACCCCAGGCAGCCAAAAAAAAAAAAAAAAAAAAAAAGCTGCGATCGCAATTGCGATCTGTGGCGGCAATTCGGCGGGAGGTCCTTCACTCTGAGCAGGAGTGAGGGACTGTCCGCCGAATTGCCGCTGAATAGCTGGACATGCCGCCCCTCTCTGGAGTGGCCGCCCCAAGCACCTGCTTGCCAAGCTGGTGCCTGGAACCAGCCCTGTCTCCAATGGAGAATTCTTCACAGGGCTACTGCCACAAATGTGTTTGTGAATCATTTGACTCAGCAGGTGTCCATGTCATGTCTTTTTTGTGACACTGAGGAGACTGGTTTTCACATGTTTCTTACTTGTTTTACTTCATTATTTGTTTTACTTCAGGGTATTTTTCAGTTATTGTCCCTAGACTTTTCTCCTACTGTATTTATTTTTACTGTTAAATATATGTTCGCAAATAGATCTATGGCATGCCTTGCAAACTTTATTTTGGGATCAAGCATAGCTGGATATTTTAAAAAGGAGACTATGTAAATTATGTGATACTGGGGTTGCCGATGTTATGCGTGCTTTTTTTATTTTTAGTAGTTTTACGTGTTTGTTTGGAGTTTAGATATTATACTCGTAAGCAATTTGGATCAACTTATTCAGAGGTGGGCTATGGCAAATGCACTTTGTACTGCTCAGGATGGGCAATTACTTTTGAATTTGTAATTTATTGTTTTCTTTTTACTGTTTCTGTACTGATTTTATTTAAAATGTTTTAAAAGTCGAAAGTCTCTTTCTGTCTCTCCGTTTCACTATAGAGTTCTGTCTAGAACCTGCCCTATCCTCAGCCCTGACTGGTTTCCCACTAAAGATTTAAAGAAATAATATAACTCATATCCATAGTCCTCACATCCCCAGGAAACATACATAATATTGGTAAATTTAACCATGTTTATATCTAATGTTGACGGTATCATACAGACTTTCTATAAATATATATTATTTAACTTATTAATTTCCTTGGTCCAATCTTATAAGCAAAATTCCATTGACTTCCTTTGCTTTCTCTAGCATGTCTTTTAGTCTCTTTTCCTCTGCCTCTTTTAGTATTTAATAAACATAGCCAAATCCTGCATTCCAGGACTTTTGCATTTGGGCTCGCAAGATCTAAGAAACACAATTTGCTGTCTAACAAACACTCTTAAAGACACTTTTTTCATGTCTAATCTAACAGCACAATTCAGATAAAGAACTTTTAGTCATGGAAAGAGATCCTCAATTTTGTTATAGGTCTTACAGTACAATTGAAATAGCTGCCAAATCTGCCTATACTGCTCCGACCCTATAGTAATATACCCTATATTTTCACTGTAGGCATTTTGACCAAGAATGAGACAGAACAGAAAAAAAAGATGCTTTGGGGTAAAATTTTCAATAGTACCTACGTGATTTAGGTGCCTAACTCCCATTGATGTTTGGTGCCTAGTGGAATCTTCAACAGTACCTAGGCATCTGTCTGTATCTTTAGATGTTTAAATGCCTTTTAAAATCTTCCCTAAGTCCCATTTTCAAAACTGACAAAAGCACTTAGGAGTCCAAGTCTCTTTGGTCACTTCAAAAGTTTTTTTTCTCTTACTTAATTGGCCTCTCAGAGTTGGTAAGATAACTCCCACCTGTTTATGCTCTCTGTATGTGTGTATATATATCTCCTCAATATATGTTCCATTCTATATGCATCCGAAGAAGTGGGCTGTAGTCCACGAAAGCTTATGCTCTAATAAATTTGTTGGTCTCTAAGGTGCCACAAGTACTCCTGTTCTTTTTGCGGATACAGACTAACACGGCTGCTACTCTGAAACAAGTCTCTTTGACTTTTAATGAGTTAGACTAGTAAGTACCTAGGTCACTTTTGAAAATGGGATAATGGGTTGATTTTAAAAGGCAAGTAAGCACCTAAAGGTACAGATATGTGCTTTTGAAAATTCCACTAGGCACCTATCTGCATCTTTAAGTGCCTATATACATTTATAAATTTGGCCCTTAGTTCTTTTGTTAATTTTACTCATTATCTTGTAAATAACGAAGAGTTCTTGAGTTTCTATGGAGGAGTGAATATTTCAAAGGTATAGTTATGACAAACTATCAGTCATGTCTGTGAAAGGAATGGGAATATGATATCTAAACATATTAAGCTGAATAACCATTTTGTCCCAGTATCATTTAAAAATAAGGTTCACCTCCTATTAGTTTGTCTTACTCTTTGGATGAAAAGGAAGAAGAAGCTAGAGGCAGTTTCCATAGTGGATATGAGATACATAATAATATTGGAGCAGATTAACATATTAATGAGTATATGTTTGAGGATGAAGGGCTTGGCGAGGTATTGTTCAATGGATGTTTATAAGTCACAAGCTTCTCAATGCATTTTTGTGAACTTCTGATATGTTGTGTGAACAACTAAGGGCAATAATTTAGCTGAATTACACTGTTTGTAGAAGGAAGAAAAAATAATTATTTCATTTTTCCTAGGTATTTCTACTGCATTTTTCAAAGTGAATTTTTCTGTGAGAGAAAATTTGAACATTGTTGTTCATATTTGCATGATTAAAATGCCCTCTGGAAAACCTAGTCTTTTTTTTAATCACACAAATCTATCTGTTTTATACCATCAGAATAGTAGATGAAAATCCAAAACTTGTATTTAATTTGCCACTCCTGACTTTTGTAAAAGGAAGAAAAATAGTAGAGCAACATTAGCTATCATTTAAAAAAAAGAAAAAAGAAAACTAAAGATCAGCAGCTTTAAATTATTTCTCATTCATTTGTGACCTCTAGTGGAGGACATATACCATTACAGATTTCATATCCGTGTAAATGCCAGTATGTAGGGACAGATCATCTTTTTTGTTTCTTCCTCTCTTCCTTCCCCTCTCCCCCCACTCCCCTGCTTGTGTTTTATTTTTTAAATGGCCCAAAATTTTCAAACAGAGCGGGGTTGAACCTAAGTGGCACTATAACTCTCTCTCTGATACCATAGAAACCCTTATGTGACCTTTACATATTTGGGACTGGACTACTTGGTTTTTGGGCGGTGTGACTGGCTGTAGAGAAATGGGCCCAAGGACAAACCATTTACTGTGGCATCATCCACGTCCAAAATCACACAGATTTCCCCACATGAGTTTTGGTCCATTAATTTCTGAGTCCATTCTTTTGTGTACCCATTCACGATCTTAAACCAGTCCTTGGATAGTATAAATAAATCTTTTTATTTGGATTAATCCAATCAGTTTTGCTTTGGTATCTTTTTCTATTACATTCACTGTTACCAGTGATTTGTGATATTTTATGAACCTTTACCCACTTTCCAACAATTGAACTCACAATTGGGGTATGCCTTCTAGACTCTGATCACTATACTCTTTTACCAACCTCCCTCTTTCAAAAAGGAAAAATGGGAACATTTTACAATAAAGGGCAGGGTGGTAGAAAAGAGCATTTACCTCTCTGTGATCCTTTCCTGTTTTCCCCTTGTCCTAATCTCTCACACTTCAATCTAGTTATTATGCCATCTCTCCCTGGTTCCTTTAAGGGGCTGGGGGCCCTAGTGCACCTGTAACTGATTACCTGCTACCCAATTAAGGGAGGGCACCTGGGCCTTATAAAGGGGGAGACAGTAGCAGAGGAAGGATGGCTATTTACTTACTTCTCTCAACCCAGACAGAAAGTAGCAGCTGCATCCTAAAGTGACATATACCTAGCCAATGTGGGGATTATTGAAATCCCCCATTATTATTGCATTTTCTGTTTTTGTAGCCTTTCCAATCTCAGTGAACATTTCACAATCATCCTCATCTTGGTCACGTGATCAGTATACTCGTAGTGCTATACTCTTATTGTTCAAGTACAGAATTTGTATCTGTAGAGATTCTTTGATACAGTTTGATTCATTTAAGATTTTTGCTATATTTGACTCTATGCTTTCTTTCAGTGCTTTTCTACAGTGCCACTCCCTCACCAGTATGACCTACTCTGTCACTTCTATATATTTTGCACCTGGGTATGTATTACTGTGTCCCATTGATTATCACTGTTCCAAATTTCTGTGATGCCTAATATATCAATATTCTCATTTAATACTAAGGCAGTCAGGTTCACCCATCTTAGTATTTAGACATCTAGTATTGGTATACAAGTACTTATAAAATTTGTGAATATTTAGTTGTCTGCCTTCATCTGATGTAACTGAATGGGACTCTTTCCTTTGACTATTTCTCTTCAGTTTCTTCCTTTATCAGTTTCTATCCTATCCTTTTTACTAGGATATAGAGTATCCCAGCAGTTGGCAACGTTTGGCACGCGGCTCTCCAGGGTAAGCACCCTGGCGGGCCGGGCCAGTTTATTTACCTGCTGACGCGGCAGGTTTGGCTGATCGCAGCCCCCACTGGCTGCAGTTCGCCGTCCCGGGCCAACGGGGGTGGCGGGAAGCCGCAGCCAGCACATCCCTCACCCGTGCCGCTTCTCGCTGCCCCCGTTGACCCGGGACGGCGAACTGCGGCGAGTGGGGGCCGCGATCGGCCGAACCTGCCGCGTCAGCAGGTAAATAAACTGGCCCGGCCCGCCAGGGTGCTTACCCTGGAGAGCCGCGTGCCAAACGTTGCCGACCCCTGGAGTATCCCTTCTAACAAATCCTCCTCTAAAGGATCTTTCTGTCCAAACCTTGTGCTCCTTCACAACTGTCAGCTTTCCCCTAGCTCTTAGTTTAAAAACTCCCCCAGCAATCTGGTTTCTTTTGGTTTTGGTGGAGCCCATTCTTCCTGTATAGGCTCATCCTTTCCCAAATGGTTCCTCAGTTCCTAATAAACTTAAATCCCTCCTCCCAACACCACCGTCTCATCCATGCATTGAGACCCTGCAGTTCTACCTGTCTAACTGTTGACCCTGCATGTGGAACTGGAAGCATTTCAGAGAATGCTTCCATGGAGGTCCTAGACTTTGTATGGGTAGGTAGCAGGGCTGCTACTAGTAGGTCTTATCTTGTACCAGATAAGAAGTGGCTACAGAGCTTCTTTTATAGAGAAATACACTAGAGAGGTTTCTTCCTTAAGAGCCTTTAATGCACTGCAGGCTATAGCTATTACCAACCCAGGTATTTCATACATGGGGTCATCTAGTGGCTGAACAGTTTAATACGTCTAGTATTCCATTACAGGGCATTTTCCCTATAAAAACACTTTACAGATGAAGGTAATTAGGGATATTGTTAAAATGAAAGCCTTACTTCATACTGTATATTTCATATGCTTGAATTGTTTGTTTTTTTATTAAAAGGTAAATGGTAACTTGCTTAGTCCCATGGCAGGCAGAAGTCTCGATACTTGTAAGCACAAACAATGTTTAACTGTTTCGTGTTGCATAGTGACAGGATCACGTTAACAACTTTTACTCTCTGGGCTCATTTCTTCTATTGAAATTAACACAACACCTCTCCAATTGTGCATGTGATTAAAACAGGTTATGCTTTTAGTCAACATTGAGATTTACAATCCTCCATTTTTCTTTAACAAGTGTTTTTTGGATGTATTTTAAAAACAACTCTTGAATTTCTAGCTTTCATGCCCCCCCATTCCCCCCTGGCTTTTAGCAATAGTAGTTTATAATTTCTAGGAGTGGCTCTACTTATTGAGCTCTAGTTTAGGAATCCTGAGTCATATACTAAATCCTATTATTTTCCCACTCTAAGCAAGATGGTGGGCCTTCCTGTGGAGGGGTGGGGATGAGTCATGCGTTGGAAGAAGTTAGACTAGCTCCTCGGTTAAGTTATTTGGTTTATTTTTGATGTGTGTTTGGAAAATTTTTCTTTAACAAGCTGCCCCGACTTGAAAGGGGTATAGTAACCCTGTGCGCATGGACTCTGGGGGATGGGACAGCTCGCGTGCAAGTCAGTGCAGTTAATATTCAACATGCGTGCGGAGAGAGGAAGAGAGAAGGAGAAAGCTCTGAGAGGCAACGTCTCTACTACTTAGCTCCTGATTGTGATCTCAGTCCTGATCCGGCTGCTGTTGATCTGAGTTCCTCCTGTGCTTCCTGACGTCCCTGAACACAGTGGCATGTCCGGATCTAACCTCCCAGAGTCAAGGCAGAAAACCAGATTTTGATCTGTAAAGTACAAACGCCTCCATATATTATACCTTAGGGGAAAATGTGTCTGAGCTTCACTCCCTCACAAACCTTCGAGTTATATCTATATTTATCTACTTACCCCATATTTAATAAACCACTTTCTAGCTTGTTTAATTTGTTCCTTATTAATCGTTCACAGTAAAACCAGCAGATGACAGATCCTGACTCGGGGATAATCTGTGCCTGTGTCCTCTTTAGCAGGGGTCCTTCAATATTTTTCTAAATTACCCCATTACACCCCAGGAGGGAGAAGGTTTAGGCTAGAACATCACTTATGTTACATCATTATTTTCAGGACATTGTCACCTCCTGTGAAATCATAACTAGAGCTGGGAGAAATTTTTCAAGATAATATCTTATGTGCCAAAAAATGCAGTTTCGGGTCAACAAATTATTTGTGTCAAGTTCATTGAATTGTTTTGACCAAAAAGTTGAAATGTTTTGAAATGTATCATCATCAATTTCTTAACTCTCTGTCATGGGGCAGCTGCTGTATGGGGAGTTAGGGCTCAGTCTGCCTGTGACTGCCTTATCAAGGTCCCACCTAGGGTAACTGACTGTCCCAGGTGCCTGACTAGTAAACAAGCACCTGGACCTATAAAGGTTACCCAAGTTCAGTTAGAGGGGAACTCCAGAGGGTCTGCATTGGCTCTCCTGTTATTAAATGAGACCCTCCACAAGGAGTGCTCTGTAGCATCTAATGGTCTATTTGGATGTGTTGAGATGCTGGGTGAGGAGAAAAAATCAAGTAAGGACTCACCTTCAATACCATGCCCGCCCAATCTCTTTTTTTATGTTTAGTAGGGGCAACTTATTACTTCCATTATGTCATCTGCTCCTTTCAGGGTCAACCTCTTCCTGCTATGTGGTGCCACTACCGCTTGCATCTCCACTGCTCATCCTCAAGAGTTGGTTGCTCCTCTCTGCACATCTGTCACTCTCTCCACCTCTACTCCCCTGCATCAGCTGCTCACTTGCTCCCTCTGCAGCTCAACATCTTTAAACAGAAAGCTGCTCTCACATGGTATACTGACTTTGGGTCACTACCAAATATAGTTGGAAGATTTGAACTACCAATCCAGGGGCAAAGAGATCTGCATTCCTATTGCCAACTCCCTGAATGTAGCTCTCTTGTGAATTTTTAATTATCCCCTAATCTCACCCAGTCCCAGGGCCACGCTTGCATGTTTTTAAAGCCCAATGACATTTCCGGGAACATAACTGCCAGGGGAATAAGAGACAATGTGAGTGAGGTAATATCTTCTGTCCAATAAAGTTATAACCTTATTACCAACAAGTTGGTCCAATAAAAGATATTGCCTCACCCACCTTGTCTCTTAATATCCTGGGACCGACATGGCTACAACTATACTGCATACACAATGTCAAGAGACATAAAGAAGGGTTTGAGATATCCTAGAATATGTATCCTGCTTTAAATTCACACCCTATCTTATTTCAAAGTAACTTTCATGTGTGGACAAGCTCCAGAACCTGATGTCCTGTCATGGTAAATGGCTGCAGTCAGCCATCTTGCATTTGTGATGGGGGACCCACCTCTTATACACATTGAGAGCCCACTGGCTAATGGAATAATGATGCTCCACTGTATTGAATGCCACATGGCACAAAGCAGGCATCTTTCTTCTGGCCTAGTGTATTTTAGAGCTGTAACTTATTCTATCATTACAGCTGTAAAACATCTGGAGTTAAAATTCTGCATGTGTCTCTGTTTCTAATTTTACAGACAGATCCCTGTGTCCAGACACCCTTTCATTAGCTATGGAGTTAACCTTTATTCTCTTCTAATCACAGTTGGTTCCATTGTTGGAGCATAGTTGGTTCACCTCCTGTTTCAATAAAAAAGGCAGATAGTTGTGCTGAGTCTTTCTTGTCTTTCTTTCAAGCACCCTTCGCCTAATGTGATGGTCTTTGGTGTTTACATGAAGCCAGAGTGGGATGCTCTTCTTTACCAGCTCAAATCTTTTACCTGAACTTCCCCATTCTCAAGAGTGACTCCCAACAGTTAACCCCATGGTGAGATTACAGGGAAGCAATGTCATCATAAGACAATGTCATAGGGTTGTCAACTTTCTAATCGCACAAAACCTAACACCCTTGCCCTGCCCCTTCTCCGAAGCCCCAACCTGCTCACTCCATCCCTCTTCCCTCCATCACTCCCTCTTCCCCACCCTCATTTCCAAGGTGCAATAAGGCCATTACCCAATCCTTTGTATTGAGATGTTCCTTGAAGGCCCATCTCATTTTGATAGTTCTTCTAGACAGACAGGCACTGGGTGGGGGGGAAGTTACAGGAAAGTTTTCCATCTCTTTGCTGTTTGAACTCTCGCAGGGCCAGAGCCACTAAACTGAAGCCAGATATTCTCTGGGGTTACCCTGGGTCGGTCCGAAAGACATTTTGAATTGACAGATCACTACAATTCTGTCACCCTTAGGATTTAGACTGCAACTCATTTGTGGGTATGTTTGCTTGTTTTAACCTATAAATAATGCTTTTATTTATTTTTCTTAGTTAATAAACCTTAGTTTATTTTAGGATTGGCTTCAGGCGCTGTCTTTGGTGTAAAATCTAGGTACCAATTGATCTGGGGTAAGTGACTGGTCTCTTGGGACTGGAAAAGATCTGAATAGTTTATAATTTTTGGTGTAAGTGACTAAGTCTAGCTTGCCTGGGTGGCAAGATAGACTGGAGAGTCTAAGTGGACTATTTGTGGCTCCATGGTAAGACTGTTACAGTGATCCAGGAGTTCACATTTGTTACTGACTTGGTGAAATCTAATTATAGAACACACCAGCAGTTGGGGTGTCTGCCCTGTTTTTGACAGTCTGCCCTGAGGTAGGTACTGAAAGTTGTGAGTCACTCCAAGCAGCATGACAGTGAACAGACAGCATTTTTCTTCCTACTTTGCCAACTTCTTTGGTCCCTCACCAAAACCCTTCTCCCATGAGTCCTCGTCTTAGTTCCTGATTTTACACTGTGAAAAGCTAGCCAATCCCCAAAGGTGGGGAGCGGGACAGACGCCACTCATTGATTCTTCCTCTGTAGAGAGAGAACTGAATTCATGTCTCCCATATCTCCTAACCACTAAACTCAGATTTTACTCTTCCCCAGAACAGAAAACTCTCCTTTTAACATGAACTGATTCAGAATAACTCTATTCAAGCTCATAAAGTTTCTCCATTTCTGATATACACTGATCAGCATCTGGCCAGCTTGATTTTTCATGTCATGTCATGACGGAGGAATTCCAATTAATTTATATATAATGTAAAAAGAAATTAAGTTTGTTAGGCCTTTAAATTAACATACCCCCAGAGAAAAATGCATAAGTACTAATGGTAAGCTACAAGCCCCAACCTTTCTAGCACAGACACAGGCCCTGTTATGTTCTGGTAAACTTTATTCAAGTGGAAGAAGTTATCTTGGGTATTACACTGAGAAATGGTTGTCTGATATTTTGCAAAATCTCCCCCCTCAGTTTAACAAATAAATATTGTTCCATAAAAGAAGACTCAGAAAACTAATTAAAGAAGGTTCTCATTGCTGCATTTCCTCTACCGATTCTTTCTAAAGCGAAGGATTTGCAAAGCTGCAGAAGGCATTACTCTCTAAATTGGCAGACCCAATGGCTCTTCAAGAAAATGGGTTCCTAATTTTGTGAATACTGAGGCCTACCTGTTTATGTTGCTCTGTGAGCCCCCATGCAAACTGGCATCATGACTCTAGCATATGCTGGTACTGGATATCAAGCAGGTGCTCTGGAGGGATCTCTGTGGGAGTTAATGTTTTCAGCAACATTACCTTCATGATGGATTTCTAGTCAGAAACTGGCAATGTCCTGAAGGGAGCCTGCTGCAGAGTATGACTATTCCTTGGCTTCCACAATTTCCACTTACCTGGAACTCCGTTGAGTTTGGGTAGCACCGACTAGCCTAGGATTATGACAAAGCTAACCAACAAATTTGGGGGAATATGCAAGGGCCCACTGAAAGATAAAAGTATAGATGCATCCTCATCTTGGAATGTGGCTGTGTGGTGGGCCGGAGGTTTGGCTGAGAGTCGCAATTTGCAGGCTGTCCTTTCCGTGTGAGCTGTGGTTTTTCAAGCATGTGTACAGAAGCACCACCTAGCTAGATTCCCCTTATGGCTCCAATTTCTACATAGTTTTGAAAACTAATTGTAGAACAAACTCCAAACACACAAACCCTCAACTTCCCCACCCAAACAGCCTCCTATTTCTCAATAGGGGTTTTACAAACCCTAAAATGATCTGCATATGAGGGTATAGTTGGATAACCTAAAACATCACTTTTGCTAACTGACAGATTGCTGTGATAAAATAGCAGTGGACATGTGCAACTGTCTTTTTTTTTTTATGTTTTATTTTTGTCAGTTAAATATGTTCCCAAGAAGGGCTGTTGCTGATTCTTCTATCTTAGTGAATAGGAAAAAAACCCTCTTCAATTAGCTACATAAGCCTTTTTCCAAATGTCAAAATAGTTTCCTATACAAAGGTGTGTATTCCCTTGCAGTTCATTTTAATTCATCCTGCTCAACCAATATTACAATGGTAGAATTAATAAAAAAAGTATTTCAGAAATCTTGTAAAGTGAAAAATGGAAAACCCACTTTCTAAAGTAAGACGCATACCAAAACTCACGTTTCAAAGGGAAGCTAGATTATGACACTGAGAGATGGATTCCAGCACTTTCTGGGCTTTGAAAGACCTGATGTAGTCTTGAGAAAGATGACTCATTAAATCCTCATAGCTCTAATCTTGTGTTACACTAGTGACCACCAAGGGAAAGGGATATATTGTATGATGAAAACTAGCTCTAATATTTTGCTTCCCAGCAATATAATCCACTTAGAAAACTTATTTGCATATAATTTATAACCATTTAACATTTCTAATGAGCTCAGCCAGTATTTTATTCATTCTAAAAATTAAGAGTGAGCCCCTGTCAGGACTGAGATCCCCACTTTGAACTTTAGGGTACAAATGTAGGGGCCTGCATGAAAACTTCTAAGCTTAACTACCAGCTTAGCTCTGGTTCCGCTGCCACCATTTCAATTTTTCCCTCCCTGGGAAGCCTTGAAAAACCTTCACCAATTCCCTGGTGAATACAGATCCAAACCCCTTGGATTTTAAAACAAGGAGAAATTAACCATTCCCCCTCCTTCCTCCCACCAACTCCTGGTGAATCAAGATCCAAACCCCTTGGATCTTAAAACAAGGAAAAATCAATCAGGTTCTTAAAAAGAAGGCTTTTAATTAAAGAAAAAGGTAAAAATCATCTCTGTAAAATCAGTATGGAAAATAACCATACAGGGTAATCAAACTTAAAGAGCTCAGAGGACTCCCCTCTAGTTTTAGGTTCAAAGTACAGCAAACAAAGATAAACACTCTAGTAAAAGGTACATTTACAAGTTGAGAAAACAAAGGAAAACTAACACGCCTTGCCTGGCTATTTACTTACAAGTTTGAAATAGGAGAGACTTGCTTAGAAAGATGTGGAGAACCTGGATTGATGTCTGGTCCCTCTCAGTCCCCGAGAACGAACACCGTCCCAAAACAAAGAACACAAACAAAAGCCTTCCCCCCCCAAGATTTGAAAGTATCTTGTCCCCTTATTGGTCCTTTAGGTCAGATGCCAGCCAGGTTACCTGAGCTTCTTAACCCTTTACAGGGAAAAGGATTTTGGAGTCTCTGGCCAGGAGGGATTTATAGTACTGTACACAGGACAGCTATTACCCTTCCCTTTATAGTTATGACAGCCCCCATAATATTCCTGGATAAATAGTGTTTTTAAAAATCATCCCATATCTCTGTGGTATATCCATTTATAGCCTGAGATCATTAAACAGTTTTTAACTGTTGACAACTTCATAGAATGATGGTGTGACCAAGGTCCTAGCGGGGGCCAGATATGGTCATTCAGTTAGGGTGAACTGCAAAGAATGGGGCAGGCTAACCCCCAAAAGCTGGTGGATAGTTCAATACTTAGATTCACCAAACCAGCATAAAACAGCTTCTTTATTACCTTACTGGTTACTCAGAAGTCCAAACAACACAGTTCCCTTAAAGTGATCCAGCCTCAGGCCTCCATCCAAGTACCCACGTCAAATATGATGAAAATTTTTGTAAACCTTATTTCATCATATAAAATAAAAGGTTCTACCAGTCCCAAAGGCTCAGACACATTACCTCCCAGGTTAACGAATGTTTCAGATCTTACCCAAATACACGCTACAGCCAATTCTTATTAACTAAACTAAAATTTATTAAAAAACAAGAGAGAGAGAGTATGGTTAAAAGATCAACATACATACAGACATGAGTTCAATTCATTGAGGTTCAGATTCATAGCAGAGATGGTGAGCTTTGTAGTTGCAAAGAGTTCCTTTAGAATTCAGGTCATAGGTCATAGTCCAATGCCCAAATCTCATATTCAGTGCGTACCAGCATAACTGGGACCTCAGTCTTGCGACTCAACCTTCCCTTGATGAAGTTTAAGCAGATCTGAGATTACAGAATCAGGACCCAAGGATCTTTTATACAATTCCTTGTCCTCTTTGACAAGTTGGGGGGCGGGGAACAAAAGGTAATTAGGATGACTTTGAAGAAGGTCCATCACAGGTACTTAGCTATACGAATTAACATAAGGCCATTTGCTTTTTCCTCCACCATTCACGGTGCATTTCAAATAGAGATCAATACCGAGATATCCAATGTTTACAATTCATTTAAATGATATCAGAATACAGCATAGACGGGGACTGTTGATTACATTGTCCACCCTACTCATACATCTGTAAATACACAAAAACACAAACATTATCTCCCCACATGTCTTTTGAGGGTTATTTATTTTGCAGGATGTTTAACCCTTTCTAGCCATGCATCACAGATGGCCTGTGAATTCTGAGAGTGTTTAGGGGACCAGGGGCTGGACACTCCAGGGGATTGCTCAGAGGTCTCCAGGGTTGGAGCATGGTTATCGCTAACTTGCAGAGGGACAGCAGAGCTTCTGCAGGTCAAGAGGCATTGCTCATGGCCAGTGGAATCAGGGAGCTGACCCATGGCAGGCACAGGTAAGGCTTCCTCATGCTAAGGGCAGCTGGTAGCGAGGCACCTCACAATGCTGGGTACGCTGTGGAAGCATCACAGCATGCAATTGAAAATAAATAGAAAATCTCAAACATAAATTAAGCTGAATATAGTAGCTAGACTAACAGTTTGGGAAACAGTTAACTAGGCCTGACCTAATTCAACCTAGTAGTAAAACAGAAGGACATTTTTAAGTCTTAGTTCTGCAGCTGGATGCTCTTTCTCTGTCAATCTATGAAAGTCTGTGTGAGATGACTCGTTAATCCAAGGATAGTATCCAAGGACTGTGACTGTTAATCTCTATCATGGTCAATGTGTCCCTAAGTAACAAGCAATCATCTGTTTATAGTTCTTGAAAAGCTTCCCCCCCACCCCCATCCCCAGTGTTAAGTTCTTCATTAGCAGGCTGGATGTTACCTTATCATTCACTCAGACCTCAGTGCACAATTACAATAAATGCATTTCCTAATTCCATAAATTTATTAATATTGACTTGCTAATTGTTTATTTATTTCTGACTTGCTAATAATTTATCTGGGCACATTTCCAACAGTTTTCCCATTTCAAAGAACTCTTACACTTGCGTAAGTGATTTAAACTTTAGATGAATACATAAATCTTGCAAGTTGGTACCTCTGAGAAGGTATCTTTCTAACTTGTAGTTGTGAGTGAAACATTCTCCTTAGAACAGGGCCTTTGTCAGATAACATACAATGTACAGACATATGTAAAATGTCTAATTTATATAGTAAATATAATACATATCAGTGATTCAAGTACAGATTGTCACTATCATTTCTCTTACATTTAGCACAAGTGATAAAACAGTTGCTTAGGGACCTGTGAGTTCTCTCTTTTCAACTTCCATTAAGAAAAGGTTCCTAGAATATAAAACAAAAGAAAAGCAGGGGTCCAATGCGGTCTTGACTTCAGTAAGCTCAGGCACTGTGAGAGTATAATATTATCACTGGAACACTTCAGTGATTGCTTTTATTTTAATTTTCTTTTTGTTATGTTTTTGCTTTTCTTCTTTCCCTGTTTTGTAAGTTCCCTTGGCCACACCACTCCCTCTTCACCTGTTTGCAGTGGTGGCCAGCTATAGCTGGGTGCATGCATCATTCTAATGGGTGTACAAATTACATAAGCTGGACCTTATAGGCATCAGTGAGGAATCAGTGCCCTCAGATTCTCTACAACCCCAGCTTTTAATGGAATGTCAGATGATATCACAAATAAACTTTTTAAGATGCATTTTTAAAACATTTTTCTTCTTTTGGGCACAATCAAGATAGGGATGCTACTTTTGTAAATCAGTCTTAAGAGGCAAATGTGTGCCACAAATTCCTAACACTGCATTGGCACAATGCATTGCAAAATGATGGTGGTATATTAAAATATCATGCTGTCAGGATATAGCTTGCTGTCATTCTATAACCTGAGAACAATGCAGCAGAATCACACATTGTGCAGCAACAAAACGATGTTACAATGCACTGTGAGAAGGTGTCACAGTGTAATGTGACAATGGTGCAATGTGTCGTGACAAGTTTTCATCATGTCATGATGTAACATGGTGATGATGTGAAGCAACGTGTGTCAAAAAATCCTTGATGTGGTATGACAATGTTGTGGTTCAACAGTCGGGTGTTACGGCAGCATGTCTTCACTTCCCCTTTCTGCCTCTGGTTCCCTTCCCAGCTTTGTCTTGTCTATTTTGATTGTACATAGCTCAATGCAGGCCCTATCTCTTACTGGGTGCACGTACAGGGCCTTGCCCACACGGCCTTGATGGCTGTTGGCAGTACTGCAATACAACTTGTACAACTAAATCATTAAGCTGTGATGCTGTGTGCTGATGGGGAGACCCCATAACTGCTACACTGATCTGGCACAACCCCGTGCCGTGGTCCCAGTCTGGGCCCTGGTCACACCTGAGGCCAGGGACTTGGGGAGGATAAGGGGGCTGCTCCCTATGCAGGGATTTCTAGGCAGTCCCCCAAGCCAGGCTGCTTTGGGGGGAGGCTGGAGGGACCCAGCCAGCTGCCCCGGGGATGTGCGTGAGGCTGGGCCTGGGCTACCAGCAGCACATCAATCACCCATCGCACTCCCGCTCTCTGCCCCCGGGCCTGGCGCCTCCCACCGTCTCCCCCCCTGCCCGGCTCTAGGGGACAAAAGAGCAAAGGGCCGCGGGGCTAGAGCGGCAACACCGGAAGCGCCCAAACCCACCCCTGCCCTTCCCTTTCGTGTGTGTGCGTGGTACAGCCGGCTTCTCGCGCGTCACAATCGAGCGGCGCGCGCGCTCTCTACCCTGTGCGTAGCAGAAGGCTAGTGCGCGCGTGGCTGCTCCTCCCTTCTGCCGTATCGGCGATTCGGCGCGTGCCCGCCTCTTCCTCCCCAGCTGGCGCTCGCGCACGAGCAACTGAGAGCTCAGCGCGAGCCGGTAGCATTCGAAGAGTCTCTTCTCCACCACTCAGCCCCCACACTCCGTTTGGAAGCCCCCTCCTCCCTCGCGCGCGCCCTTCTCCTGGCGATGGAACGGCCTGGGAGTCAGAGCAAGAAAGTCAAGTTGAGCAACGCGGTGCAAAGCTGGGTGAGCGGCTTGGGGAGCTGCACCAGTAGCGCAGGGGCGGGGGGAGGAGGAAGAGAAATTGGGAAACTGGTGGCTCTCTGTCTGCCGCTGCTGATGTGGCATTGCTCATCTGTAGACCTAGTTGCTGAGCTCGAGAGAGGCAGTAGCAGCAGCAGCCTGTGTCCCCGGCTCGCGGTCCCCATTGCACAGGCTGGGTCTGCCCTTTGCAAAAGGTGAGGGGTGGCGAGGGAGGATGTGCGTGCCGTTTGCACTGGGGTGGGGGGTGTTTCGAGCGACGGTGACTTGAATCCTTGGTACTTGGATGGGATAGGGTGTGGTGGTGCAATCGGATTGTAAATGTCTCATTGAAACGTCAGAATCTCCCTACCCAGAGAATGTAAATGTTGCCTTAAAATGAATATACCCGTGAAAGTCTACCTCCCCCAGGCGAGTGAGACTAGGTACCAGCACATCTCTTCATTCCCTGGGGCTTTGCCTTCAGGGGTCGTTCTTTATGTTTTGAAAGTTGGGCTCGGGGGAAGAGGTAGGAAGGGAGGTTTGCACAGGAAAAAATGCAGATTTCAGGCTTTCACTCCTGTCTTTTGCACCTTGGTTCCTCTGCTTCAGATATGTTGGAAGAGGGAAAGGTGAAGGATTCAATGTACATCCATGCATGCATCCGACGAAGTGGGCATTCACCCACGAAAGCTTATGCTCCAATACATCTGTTAGTCTGAAAGGTGCCACAGGGCTCTCTGTTGCTTTTTACAGATCCAGACTAACACGGCTACCCTTCTGATACTTGAATCAATGTACAACGTAACCATTCATAAATCTGGGGCAGCTTAAGACTGAGGTTCTTTGTAATGTGGTGGCTAAATGGAAAACTGTCAAAATAAGATTTAAGCCAAACAACGAAAACTATGGTTCTTATTCATAGAGGTGTGGGCATATGGGCAGATCAATTTACAGTGCAGGCCAAAGTCTAGCAAACCAGGGAGAAAGAAGAAGCCTTCCCTGAGAACACTTATGTTATTTTTTGGTACAGTGTGTGAAAATGATTGGGAGTTTGAAAATAATTCTATATTTAAGCAGATGTTATTTGGAGAGATTGGCCTCTATTCCTTGCCATAATAAGTAATATTTTTTTACTATACCATTAATATTGTAGAAATAATCAAGCAACTAGTGTCGAAGTATTGCTCTGTAGTGTCCTACAAATTCCTTTTGGTAAGGAAACTTCAAAATTGAAAACTAGTAAGTCTTGATGTAGGACCACATGAATGTTAGATAGAACAGGTGGGATCTCTGTTCCTAAATTGTTTGATGTTCAACTCTTTCCTTCGGTATTATTTAGAGATAATACTGTTGGTCAGAACATGTGCCTGTAAGTTGTTTCCGTACTAACTTGTTGCATCAAATTGTTGGAAGTTCTTAATTCTGTGTCAAGAATGAGGAACACATGACATATATTTTTAATCTTTTGCTCTTAAACTGTTTATGTTCAGTTATTCTGGCTTCTAGTGTAGGAGAACCCTCTGATCCAAAATCATTGTTGTAATTGACTGCAACGGGTTAATGTAAGAATGAATTTTGTTCTTTGTCTTCACCTACACCTCTGTATACCGTGACCCGATATAACACGAATTTGGATATAACGCGGTAAAGCAGCACTCCGGGGGGGCGGGGCTGCGTGCTCCGGCGGATCAAAGCAAGTTCAATATAACGCGGTTTCACCTGCAACGCGGTAAGATTTTTTTTTTTTGGCTCCCGAGGACAGTGTTATATCTGGGTAGAGGTGTAGTATTTTATGAGGAGTCCTTGTGGCACTTTAGAGACTAACAAATTTATTTGGGCATAAGCTTTTGTGGGCTAAAACCCACTTCATCATAGTGGGTTTTAGCCCACAAAAGCTTATGCCAAATAAATTTGTTAGTCTCCAAGGTGCCACAAGCACCCTCATTGTTTTTGCTGATACGGACTAACACGGCTATCACTCTAAAACCTAGTATTTTATGACATTCTGGGCAGTGGCATTAAGGGAATACTGGTTAAAATCAAATATTTAAAACAAAACAAAACAAGTTACTAGCAACTCCATATGTTTTTAAAACATTAAAAAAAAAAAACCCAACCTACTGGTTACTGTTCCTGCTGGTGTTTTATTTACCTGAAAAGATATGTAAGGCTAATCACTCTTATCTTTGTTTTATAGACAGTTTCACTTTTTCCTGGGTCAGTTCATTGCCCGAGTTATAAACATTGCTGGGGATGTTTTTGTTTTGGTCTCATCTGGAATTTTAACACTGTCCTCCCCCATCTCTGTGGTTTTAGGGTTGTATAAAGTCACTTGCTTACCAAATCTAAATTGTCAGGGGCAAATTTACCTCAGCCATGTCACTTAATTTTAGCAATGTTTTTATTCATTAAAACAGCTAATATTAATAGTCCAAGTTCATTGTTGAGTTTTCTCTAGTACTGTGTAATAATTAACTGTGGTGATGTGACTAACCTGCAAAGGTAAAGTAGCAAATGCTATTAACTTCACCAATATGTGCTGGATGTTCCCCTAAGCCAAGTTATTGTGGAAGTCAGCATGATACTTAAAAACATACTTGTTTCTTTAAGGTCCTACTACGTTCATCAATCTCCTATATTGATATGATGACCAATTGTGCAGTGTGCCACAGAGGTGGGAAGCTTCCCAGAGCATGGGCTCCAGTTCAAGCCTGAAGGCAGTTAAACAGCCCCTTATTCCAAGCTCCATGAGCCCAAGTCAACTGTTACAGTGTAGATGTGGCCTGTAATTGCAGTGTAGACCTGGCCTGGGATAACAATGGCTGAGGATAACATAAGCTTTCGTGGGCTAAAATCCACTTCATCAGATGCACGGAGTGGAAGAAAACAGTAGGCAGGTATATCTACACAGTACATGAAAAGATGGGAGTTACCTTACCAACTGGGGGGTCAGTGCTAATGAGACAATTCAATTAAAGTGGAGTTGGGCTAGTTTCAACAGACTCCAATGAGAAACTACAGAATTGGAATTAATTTGCCAGACTGGACACCATCAAATTAGGACTGAATAAAGACTGGGAGTGGATGGGTCATGACAAAAACTAATTTCCCCATACTAATTTCCCCCTACTGTTACTCACACCTTCTTGTCAGTTGTTTGAAATGGGCCATCCTGTTTACATTGGCCTCATTACCACTACAAAAGTGATTTTTCCTCCCTTGGTATTCTACTGTTGAGAATAGCCCACTTCCACTTTAATTGAATTGTCTCGTTAGCACTGACCCCCCACTTGGTAAGGGAACTCCCATCTTTTCATGTACTGTGTAGATATACCTGCCTACTGTTTTCTTCCACTCCATGCATCTGATGAAGTGGGTTTTAGCCCACAAAAGCTTATGGCCAAATAAATTTGTTAGTCTCTAAGATGCCACAAGTACTCCTCATTGTTTTTGCTGATACAGACTAACACGGCTGCTACTCTGAAACCTGTGTTGAAGTTGTTGTTCATTCACTTTAATCGGCTGCTGTCATGGGCTTCCGAAGGGAAACTCTTGTAGATTCTAAATCTCAGTTGGACCTGCAGAAGTATTCATGGTTGGTACCCAGCAAGCTGTAGCCCAGGGCCTGGTCCAAGAGTAGCCAATGTGTAGAATTCAACCTTAGGAGAGAGCAACCCTGACACCTATCTTGGGGTATACTTCTTGGGGTCTCACGGAGGAACGGCAGTACATAAGCCCAGTAACAGTGGCAGTGTTGCATTTATGGCCTTTAGGCGATTAAAAATCTTATAGTATAAAGGTGCTGCTGAATTTGGCCAACAAGAATGGCTCATTTATATAAAGCTAAGTATATTCCTTCAGTGTTGATTCACATCTGTAGATAAACCTTATTATATTGGCACCATTCATTTTGATATACATATCAAATGCTTTCTCAGCATTTATATTATAAAATATAAATCCCTGAATAAATTAACTATTCACTTCTTCAGACTGAAATTAGACGTACATAAACTTATTGCCAGGAAACACTGTCTTCAAGTAGAACCAAAAAAACTGACTGTCTTTAGAATTTGTGTACTTATTATTTTAGCACTTTTTGGTCTTTTTGCAACCCTTCAGACTATAATTTGAAATTTTACATTTAAAATCAACTTAATATTTTGGAAAACTGCACATTTTGAGTGATTGTTAATTTTTCATAACATTTAAGTGTGATATGCAAAATTAAAAATATTGCATATTGCGGATTGGTGCAACACTAATATTGATTTGCGTAACTTTTAGATTCCAAAAGTAGGATTTCCAAAAGCACCCAAGTGACTTAAGAACACAAGTCTTATTGAACTTCAGTGACTTACAAGCTTTAGAAAATCCCACTTTAAATAAATAATGTGTAAGTGTTATGAGTATGTTTACCTAAGATAGTAAGTGTATGTTACATGCTTCTCTGAGACTTTTTCCTTACAAAAGAAAATTATTTTGAAGTATTCAGACTGGGATGTCCTTGTTTTATCGTCCTTGTAATGAAGGAATGTAATATTTCCAGGTTGTTTATAGATATTTTTGTATCAATGGTATATAAACATTTTTTGGAAAATCAGTATTTATAGTGTGGGTCTATTGGAACATTTACTCTTTCACAAGTGAATGGCTTATTTCTGTTAAACGCGACTGGGTGGGCAGGACTGAATGGATACTCTTGTTCTCCTCTACTGCAGTGCCAGCTGTTCCAAATACATATTTTTTTCTTCTTTGAAATCAGGAAGTGAGTCTAGCCAATCAGAGTATCTCCAATTTATTATATGTACCTGAACTAGTTTGTTTCTTGAATCTATTCCAAAGTTGTCTGGCTACTGAATTAATACATTGGTTGTAGCTTTATAAAAGCCTCCTTGTTAACTTCTGCAGGCAGATAGAGCAAGAATTGGGAAACCCGCTTGCTTACTTTTCAAGTGGGAATCTTACATGGAAACTGAAGAAGTCTGAACCATTAGTTAGTGTGAAATTCAAACTTTCATTTGACAAAAATTCAACGGTGCATTGGTGCACTATTATTATCTTTAATTAGAAAGAACAACAGCCCTAGTGTTCCTGCGGCTGCTCTTAGTTTTGCTAGCACAGTAAGATTGACTGGACGCTTTTGCATTTCAGTGCAACCCTATGGGCAGCATTAAAACTGGCAGGAATCTTGACAGTTTTGCTCAACTTTCCCAAGCAGCTGATCCTAAGCCCTAGAGCTGTTGCTGTGGATCAGGCTGGTAGTCATTGCCTCACATCTTACTCCCCTGTCTTTTTTTGTGCTGTTACTAGCTGGTTGGTTTATTCCTCTGACTCATATGATTGGTAAATTTCTGGAGCCCTGAGGTCAGCTGGAAAACATGCCCACAGAATTATTGAAAAACCTTTTTGTTCTGGTGATATTTAAATCTCCCAAGTGTTCAGATGTTGAAAATTCGTCACCAAAAATCAAGCTGAACACAGAGGTCTATGTCAGCTCTCCCAACCCTTCCCTTTTCCAGCCAAAAATGCTAGAGAATCATAGTTTGTCAAACATAATGCAACATGCCCAAGTATAGACTGCAAAATAAACAAGCCAAGGTTAAGATGTGGTACAGAAAGGGAGGTAATTTTCCATTATTTAGGGCAATGGTGCTAGAGCTACTGAGGCTACTGTGAATCATTCACTATCAATAATCCTGTTTTCTGTAGCACCGGCTGCACAATTTGGTGGTAGGCTGTCTACACTAGGAAAATTTGTATTGCATCAAAACCGGCTTAATTTCCCAATTATGTTCAATTGAGAACAAATTAACAAAGTCATTAAATCTTAGGGCAACACTGTATTAAAAGCTGCTCTCAAGAGATTTAGTCCAGATTCAGCTCTCATATGGAGTTATGTGGGTTTTGTCATTTACTTGAGAAGGAATAGTATTGAGCCCTTTGGTTTTAAAGGTGAACTGCAAAATGAAAAATGAGTTGTGTTGTTAGGAAAGGGATGTATTCTGGGATTCATAACCTTTGGAACCTTTTTATGGTTTCCTGACTCATAGGTGCCACCCGGTAGGTTTTTGACACTGAAAGTACACCCACAGAGCCTGCTGGCTGCTGTGCTGGGTGTGTGTGTGTGTCTCTTCTCCACTCCCTCAGCTTTCTGCTTGTGGAGTGTCTCTGCTAATTTATCCTTGGCCAGACTCTGATTCTGAGTCTTCCTCCCTAGCGCATGACTCCACCGCCTCTTTCTGCTGCAGCTCACAGTTCTTTCAAGCAGCAGCAGAATGATAATGACCTGATCTTTGTCACTTTCATTGCTGCCTACAGCTTTCTCTAGAACACCAGTGAAAACTGATATGACTTCTGCTGCTGCAGCTTGGGAGAGCCAGCAGCAGAAGCACTGGAATAGTGTGCCCTGGGTTTTTGTTTTGAAAGGTATTTTTGAGTGTGTTGGGGGATAGGGGAAAGCGAGAATGAGGATGGCATTGTGTGTACCACTGGAAATAGTGATAATGAATGAATGAATAAATGCTTCTTTTAATAGATTAAACGGGGTCTTTCTGTACATACAACTGAGGGAAAATATTAATTTTTTTTTAATAATTCAGGTTATTGTTAAAGAAGGTGCTTGTGTGTTGCTTCCCACTCGTCCCCCTCCTCCCCCAAGCTGAGACTGTGCGAGATGTATGTAGCAGGGGAATAAGGTTTCCCATGCCATTGAAGATATCTGAAGCAAAAGTTAGGCCTTGTCTATACTACCGCGATAAGTCAACATAAGTTATGCTACTCCAGTTATGTGAATAACGTAACTGAAGTTGACATAGCTTAGGTTGACTTATAATGGTATCTACACCACGCTGTGTCGACGGGAGACACTCTCCCGCTGACTTACCTTATGCTTCTCGGCAAGGTGGAGGATAGAAGTCAATGGGAGAGCGCTATGCCATGGACTTAGCTTGTTTTCACCAGACCTGCTAAATTGACACCCGCTGCATCGATCACAGCAGTGCCGATCTACCGGTAAGTGTAGACATGGCCTAAGAGCGAAGTGGTCATGAACATACTAAATGTGGATGGTTGGTATTTTCCCATTATTGTTTCTGCAGTGCACATTTTTAGTATTCTGTATCATATCTCTGAACTTCTCCTAATTAAGCATCTCACTTTGGACTCCAAACTACCTGTCCTCCATAAACCTCACTTTAAAACTAACAAATTGCTGAATCCAGAAAGTGAATTTAGTAGTGTCAGTGTGTTTAATTAAGCAAATTCAGCATTTTTTGAGAATCCTTTTCTAAGGTGCTTTGTGTTTTTGTTTTTCCCCTTTATTGTCATATCTCTTATGATCTGTTGTCTAATTACCTAATTTAGGCCTCAATCTTGCAGTGATTCACGTGAGCAGTCCTCTACGCCCACTGTGAAATCCCACTGAATTTAAGGGACCGCCCATGCTGATCACTCTGCTGGTTTAGGGCCTTAGATTGTAAGGTCACCATGGCAGGAATGTCTTCTTTTCCGACTAGATTGTGTCGCACATGCTTACAGTGCGATATAAGTAGGCTATTTATATTATAAAATAATTCTTTATAAAGGGCCTTGGCCAAAGCTATTAACCCTTCTCCCCGTAATCCTTTCTCATCAACAAATGATGTCCTGGACAGATGGAAAATATATTAGGAAAGTGTATTGATCCACACACCTGCTGACAACTGTCCAGAGCTGTGTGATCTGGTAAACCGCCTGGCTGCAGACCTAGGGGAAAACACTGATCCTCTGTCACTTGAGGAAGTACGAAAGGCCTTCCCAAAGTAGCAGAATGGAAGTGCTGCTGAACCTGATGGTATTCCATCTGAGCTACTCAAAAGTGCCTTGGAATCAATGAGCATCGGCTTGCATCGACTGTGCTTAAAAGTGCGGGCATCAGACAAATTGCCACCAGAATGGAAAGTTGGCATCATAGTGTCCCTGTACAAGGGCTAAGAATCTCGCACCGAGTCTGGCAACTGTAGGCTGATCTCATTGTTATCAGTGCCTGGAAAGGTCTTTGGCCTCATTCTGTTTAGTAGGATGCAGCTGCTCCATGACAGACATTGTCATCCACAGAAATCAGGTTTCACCTGATTGACACTGGAAGCTGTCCCTATCCTCCGGCTCCTGGCTGAGCTATGCTGAGAATTTAACCTCCTGCTTCACATGGCATTTATTGGTATCAAAGCAGTGTTCAGTTTGGTTGACAGGTCAGCACTTGGGCTCAGACTGAAAGGAGTTGGCATTCTAGATGTTTTGCTAAGCCTGGCACGCAATCTTCACACCAGTACTAGTGTGAGGAGTGCCCTTTGATTCATCGCTTTTGCTGCGTTTTAACACAATCTCAGGTGTGCAGCAGGGATGCATTCTAACCCTAGCACTTTTCTGTTGAGCAGCTGACTGGATATTAGGGCTTGCCGCTCCATGTGTTGAGGCTGGCCAAGAAGTGTCCACAAATCAAGACTATGCCACTGACATTGTCTTGCTTGTGGTGAAGGCAGAGAATTTCAGCCCTCCCCTTCAAAGTCTCCAAGACACCACCAGCACTTTGGGGTTGACTGTCTTATGGCAGAAGACCATATAGCTATAAGACCATAGGCAAAGTGCTACATTTAGGTTGGAATGATAGTGGAAGGCATGCTAGAGGTTGGAAGAAGATTTACCTAAAGGCAGGGTGGTCTAGATGTTTGAGTGCAAAACTGGAAATCAGACCACATGTGCACAGTTTGCAGGGGAAAGGACCCTTTTTGCGGTTTTTAGAAAGGAGCCAAGATTAAGCCTTATAATGGGAACCTTGTTACAATCCTGTGAGAATAGTTTCTTCTTAATCTAAAGAATATATAGTTCTGCTGAAAAAAATCTAACTGGCTTTCTAATTACCTAAATAAGGGTGTTTTAGTGTCTGACCTCATATTTTTAGCCAGTCAAATTTGCATGCAATAATTGACTAGCCCAGCTATCTGTATGGTGGAAAGTGGGGAGTTCAATGTATGTAGTCCACACAGGTCTGTTTAACTTCCTTTGTGCCCTTTGTCTTTATGCAGCTGAGGATCGATTTAATGTTATCTTTGCTTTTATTAGTTTGACTGTCATTCATGCATACAAAGGGAGACTAACTTAACCTAATAACTATCCTATCTACAGGGAATGCAGAGAGCTACCAACGTCACTTATCAAGCCCATCATGTCAGCAGGAGCAAGAGAGGCCAAGTGGTGGGGACGAGAGGTGGCTTTCGCGGCTGCACAGTCTGGTTAACAGGTACAGTCAAACCCTGTGCATGGATTTATGAAGCTTTTCTTCATTTTTGTTTGCCCATTCTATCTTCTCTTTTTCTTCTTTTCAGCTTTTTCTTGCTAAATGTGGGTCTGAGGCTTAGATTAAAACAAAGGGCTACTGCTAGTTTATTGACTTCACAGTCATAGAGTAGGGAAAGGTTTGCTTGTGTCCTAGAGAGAGCTGAGTGTTTCCTGTAAAAGGAGATATTCAGTCCTTTTTTTTTTTTTTTTAAAGAGAGATTCTTGGAAGGGAAGTGTTCTGTAGAATCACAGGTCTCATAAAATACAAAAAGTTTGTGTAGGAGAGCAAATGTTTCTCTATAAATCTGTGTAGTGGGATCCCGGTCAGGCTTGCAGGAAATTACTGTAGGACAGACTGTAAAATGGTCTTTCTGCTTTTAACATGATTTTGAGTAGGCCGAATATCAGCTTACATTTGTGTAAATAAGACAGCATCATGTCAGGATCAAGCACTTTCTTCACAATATCATTTTAAATGGCACCGTTGAATCATTCTTTTTCACTTTTGTAATGTCCTTTTTAATGTTTTTTTCAAGATTTTTCCTTTACTCTGGCTTTGGATTTCTGTCTCTCTTAACTGAATCAGTATTTTTTTTTTTTTTTTATCAGACTCATTATTAAAGCAGCATATTACCTGTGCTGCTGGGGCATTTTCTACAGCAGAGTTGAACTATGTGTAAATTAACCCATTGTACTGCAGTGGTTTAAACCCAAATGGATCATTGTTTATACCCCTACATATTTGCTTTATGTCCACACTTAATACTGTTTTAAACTGCTTCAGTTGCAGATTTGTCTAGGTACCTAATCCTATCCCTCACTTCTCAGCACAACTCCCAGAAGCGGTGCATTATGGGAGTTTTAAAAGGCTACCAGTATATTACAACACTCTTGTGGGAATGTTGGACCATATCAGGGAATTTCTGTATTAGGACCATAAAATGTATGTGTATAACAGGTCTGAGGCGATGAGAGACGAGGGGTAAGATTGAATTCCCCACAGCTTAAACTCCAAGGTATTGGTAACAGAATAGGCCTCTTGCTTTCTCATTTCTGTGTCTCTCCCTCTCTCTGAGAAACATGCAAGGCCAAACTGCTAATTGTGTTAACACATCCTAAGACAGAAAGTCTGTTCTCAAAGAGTGATAAGGCTTTGCAAAAACAACTGTAATTGTTCTTCAAAACAGAACACAGCTTCCCACTCTTGGTAACTTTTAACTTGTTTGCTATGTATGTTAAAGTTTAAGTAGATTTGAAACATCCTGAGAGTTGTTTAGAAGTTAAGAGATAGTGAAGTAATAAGTGATAAATGTATGTTAAAATAGAGGATGTATGTGGATGGATGCTTGATTTAGATAAAGGATGAATGGTCAGGGAAGTGCCAGCCTAAGAATTACAACTTCAGTCTCAATTGGCCGAAGAATGCGCAGAGTGGAGATAAGCGGATGACCCCCAGAGAGCAAACCAGAATCCTCCCAAGGATGAAAGAACAAGATAAACACCTGACAGCCGTCATGGAGCCATCACTGCTGTGCCATCTGCATGATGGATTTATCATTTCAAACATGAGAACAGTGAGTGATTAACACTTCAAATGCAGTAACAGCATGATGAAGCAATTCCCACAGACTGCCATAGGAATAAAATCCTATAAAAACAGACTCTAAAGACTGAAAACTTTGAGTTGGGTTCTGCAATCACCCTCCATGAGCATCGGATGCGCATCTGACAAGGACTCGGCTCCACCCTCGTGTGCAGGCTACCTGGCCAGTACTCTGCCATGAGCAACCTCTAGGCTGGTAACTATAAAAATGCCGAACTTGTATGAATGAGTTTGTGAATGAATAAGGAATGGTAGTGAAATAATATTGAATTTCATATCCTGATTTCTTGCTCTTTATCTGTATTTATAATAAACCTGGCATTTTGCCTCATCCCTCTTATAAGATCCTGTTGGTATTATTTTATTAGTGTAACAGGAGGACTAGTTGAACAATTTCAGCTAGACAGCATTAACGCTGGCACTAAATCCAGCTGCAAATATAACCTGGTGCAGTATCCAGCACCCTGTTAACTCTCAAGAAGCTCCACTTATCATTGCTGTGGGAACTGCACTGGTTGCCCATTGGATTTAGAGTGAAGTTCAAGGTGTTGGCTTTTGATCTATAAAGTCCTAAATGGCTTGGCTTGGTTCCTGCCTAATTATGGTATGGAGAGAGGTGGGCTCTCGGTTCCACAGCTGCAATCAGCTAAGGTCATTGAGCTCGATCTTCTGTTTAAAAATAAACATAAAGATGGAGAAGGCCCTGTCTACACTGGCAAGTTTGTGCGCAGTAAAGCAGGTTTGAGCGCTGTAACTCCCGAGGTGTACACACTGCCAAGCCACTTAGTGCGCAGAAACTGTGCAGATGCAACGCTCTAAACAAACCACCCCAATAAGAGAGTTTTCTGCGCCGGCTACAGCGCTGCAGTGCCAGTGTAGACACCATGGTGATTACAGCGCTGTGATTGGCCTCTGGGAGGTGTCCCACAATGCCTGTTCTCACCTCTCTGGCCATCGGTTTGAACTCTGCTACCCTGCCTTCAGGTGATGAACCGTCAGCCCCACTGCTTTGCAAATTTGCAAGTGCCCTTCCTGTTTGCTCGGTAATGCATGCAGGGGTCTCAGCACATCTTTCCAGGTGGCCATGCCGGCTCCACGCACTAGGCAATCCCCTGTTTGGAGCAATGCTGAGCTGCTGGACCTCATCGGCATTTGGGGAGAGGAGGCTGTGCAGTTACAGCTGCGCTCCAGCCATTGGAATTATGATACCTACGGACAGATTTCTAGATGCATGATAGAAAGGGGTCATGACCGGGACGCACTGCCGTGCAGAGTCAAAGTGAGGGAGCTGCTGAATGCCTACCACGAGGTGCGGGAGGCAAACAGCTGCTCCGGTACTGCGCCCACGAGCTGCCGGTTCTAAAAAGAGCTGGATGTGATACTCGGCGACCCCCCCCCCCCACTGCGAAGGACCCTGTGGCTATTTCGTTGGCTCTTGTGCCAGTCAAGAGTGGACCGAGTCAGGAGGAGGAAATCTTGACGAAGAGGGGGAGGGGGACCCAGAGGCAGAGGATGGCTCTGAGGCCAGAAATGCATGCAGTCAGGAGCTCTTTTCTACTCCGGAGGAGCCTAGCCAGTCATAGCAGTCAGATCTGGGTGAAGCACAAACAGGAGACGGGGCCCCTGGTAAGTGGCTCTGATTTTGGGAATTGCTGAAGCGAGTTGTTGGGGGCAGGAGGTTTGCAGAAAGCAGGCTTGTCTCCCACTCATGCCTAGTCTGAGCGGCGGAACAGGCTGTTGATTGACTCTCTCACTTCACAGGAATCTCCCTCAGAGATCTCCAGGAAACTCTCATGGGGATACTGGGCAATCTGCTGCCACAGATTCCTAGGCAGAGCTGCTTTGTTTCTTGCCCCATTAACGGTAACTTTCACATGTCACTTTGCCGTGACGGGTGGGGGGACCATTGCTGCACATAGGCTAGCTGCATAGGTGCCAGGGCGGTAGCTGCA
The DNA here is from genome assembly GCF_013100865.1 of Trachemys scripta elegans. Taxonomy (NCBI): domain Eukaryota; kingdom Metazoa; phylum Chordata; order Testudines; family Emydidae; genus Trachemys; species Trachemys scripta. The sequence continues at coordinate 30,815,832 of NC_048302.1, read as the reverse complement.
GGCTTGGAGAAGACCCTCCCTTGATTCCCCCCTCACCGTCAGCAGCGAGATATCTTACATAATGGTCACCTCCTGTGGAAAGTGTGGGGACAGGAATGATTATCAGGCCCACCCTACAGTGCTGGCTCTCCCTAAGTGCCCAGGAGCCACGTGCCCAGTGTACCGCAGGGTCTGGGAACAGTGATTTACCCTGGCCCTGCAGCTACGCACCATTTTGAGGGTTTTGTGGCTCATGTATGCTTGCCTGGGGTCAGCCAGTTAGTGACAGGTGTGTGAGTACTGGCTGTGTTTTAAAGCACTGAAACAGTGTCTGTGTTGCAAACAATACTGCTTCTGTAAAATGTTGCATTTAAACTTCTCAGAGAACACTTTGGGAGCACAGCCTCCCTCTTTGTTATCGGCGGCAGAATGGCTGTGCAGGGGCCAAGAAGAACTAAGGAGGACTTTATGCGTGAGGTTATGATGCACTCGGCCGCCAAGAAAAAAGAATGGAAGGAGTGGCGGGACAGCGAGAAGAGGGACCGAAAGGAGAAAGCGACACACCAGAAAGAAGCCACAGAGCGGCTCTTAACAGTTATGGGGCGCCAAGCGGACACGCTCCAGGCGATACTAGCTCTTCAAACCGAGCAGTTCCACGCCTGCCCTCCCTTGCAGCTTCTGTCCCAAAACTCTTTCCCATGCTTCCCCCCCCTCCCCCCACACACGCACGCGCACACACACACCACCAACACACTGTTATCAACCTCCTGGCTCCACACTCTACTCGCAGCATTCCACTCCTCCCAGTCCACCACTGTGAACTTCCACTACCCACTGCACTCAACACCCATCCCTCTGCAGTTTGGCCCTGCTGAAGTCCAGCACCTGCTGCATTGTACTCCAAAGGAGAAGGTTGAGTATGATCCCTGGACATACACAAATCTGTAGCTGTCCCGGGACCCCTCCTCCTCTTGAGACCTTCCCTTCCCCCATCACCTCCCTGCTGATGATTTTCGTTTGACTCTCTCCTCCGGTTGTTGTCTTTCAATAAAAGAATTGTGTTGGTTTAAAAGCAATCTTTATTCTATTAAGTGAAAGCAAAAAGAGCCCTGCAAAGCAACATACAATTATGTTAAGGTCCCTTCTTGCATCATGTGCTCCAATCACCTCCTAGCATTACAAGCACTGCAATCCTGAGCATAGCAACAAATATTAGAGGCTTTCAGCTTCAACTTGCTGCCTCAAAGCATCCCTGATCCCTATGGCCCCGTGCTGTGCCCTTCTAGTAGCCCTGGCTGTTCAAACTCAGCCTCCAGCTGCTGAGCCTCTGCGGTCCAGCCCTGAGTGAAGCTTTCACCCTTCCCTTCACATATATTCTGGAGCGTACAGCACGCGGCTATAAGCATAGGAATATTGTCATCGGCCATGTCCAGCTTTACATACAGGCATCGCCAGCGGGCTTTTAAATGGCCAAATGCACACTCTACAGTCATTCTGCACTTGCTCAGTCTTTTGTTGAACTGCTCCTTGCTGCTGTCAAGTTGCTCTGTGTACGGCTTCATGAGCCATGGCATTAAGGGGTAGGGGGTGTCTCCCAGGATCACAATGGGCATTTTGACTTCCCCTATAGTGATCTTCTGGTCAGGGAAGAAAGCCCTTCCTTGCAGCTTCTTGAACAGGCCAGTGTTCCGAAAGATGCGTGTGTCATGCACCTTTCCGGACCAGCCTGCATTAATGTCTGTGAAATGCCCACGGTGATCCACAAGCGCTTGGAGAACCATTGAGAAATACCCCTTGCGATTAATGTACTCAGTGGCTAGGTGGTTTGGTGCCAGAATTGGAATGTACATGCCATCGATCGCCCCTCCACAGTTAGGGAAGCCCATTTGTGCAAAGCCATCCACAATGTCACACACGTTGCCCGGAATTGCGGTCTTTTGGAGCAGGATGCGATTAATGGCCCTGCACGCTTCTATCAACACGACTCCCAACAGTTGACTTTCCCACTCCGAATTGGTTAGCGACCGATTGGTAGCAATCTGGAGTAGCCAGCTTCCACAGTGCAATCACCACACGCTTCTCCACCGGCAGGGCATTTCTCATTCTCATATCCTTGCGCCGCGGGGCTGGGGCAAGCTCATCACACAGTCCCATGAATGTGGTTTTTCTCATGCGAAAGTTCTGCAGCCACTGCTCATCGTCTCAGACATGCATCACGATGTGATCCCATCACTCTGTGCTTGTTTCCTGAGCCCAAAAGCAGTGTTCCACTGTGGTCAGCACCTCCACGAATGCAACAAGTAATCTCGTGTCGTAGCTAGTATGTGTGGCGAGATCAATGTCACACTCCTCTTGTCTTTGTAGTTTAAGGAATAACTCTACCCCTACTTGTGGCATGTTGGTCAGTGTGAGCAGCATACTAGTCAACAGCTTGGGATCCATTCCTGCAGCCTGAAAGAGGTAGGGCAGGGTGTGCAGTACACAAACCATTGAAAGATGGCGCCAAATGCGGACGGAAGCACAGAGATTGCTGCGATGCAAAGCAATGCATCACGGGGCATTGGGACAGAACCCAGGGTGCCCCGCAATCCCTTCTGCCTTCCCCCAAGTCTTAGTGGCAAAAGAGAAAGAGGTGCTTTGTGGGATAGCTGCCCAGAGTGCACCGCTCCGAATAGCGCTGCAAGTGTGAGCACGCTATTGCGCGGGCAGCTGTCAGTGTGAACACACAACAGCAGTTTTCCTTTGGTGCTCTCTGAGCGGCGCTGTAACTGCTGGTGCTGTAACTTTGCAAGTGTAGACTTACCCGGAGTGGGAGGAGGCTACTGGCAAAGCATTGTCTGTCAGGGCCCTTTTCCTTTGGTATATTCTCACCCCCACATCTCTCAGCGCCAAGACAGCTTGAATCTATAGGCGTTCCAGGTGCAATGCAAAGCCCATCTGTTTGAATGGGCATTGGCTGAGTGCTGACCCAGTGGGATTTCTGTTTAGTGTGAAAATGCAGTCATGGTTTTAAGCTGTAGTGGTCAGATGACCAGGGATAAAAGAAATTGTGGGAGGAAGGAGAGGTGCTGCTTCTTTGGATGACTGTATTTCCTAACTCCTGTGGTGGTTGGTTATTTTAATTAATTAATTAAAATAAATATATATATCAATGTTACCTTGAGCTTTAAATGAACTCTCTGATGTGGAGTTCTTAAAGGCTGAAATTGAAAAAAGTAAATAAAACAATAATTTACCCTACTTGCAAACAGTTTGGATCACTCTTGGGTGTGGACACAAGATGTGGCGTTATAGTTTTAGGGGGAACAAACTGTAGTTATCATGGGAAATTTCCCTAGCGTAAATAAAACTTGGGTGAAAGGTTTGATAATGACAAAGAAAAAAACATCAACCAAAGAGCCCAGTCAAGCAGCACATTTGGAATGCAGCCTGCTATATCATGTCCATTCTTTGGGTAATAAGAGGTTGATGCCCTTGCTCTCCACATCTCTACACCATTGTGCACCAGTCTTGATCAGCCTTAGTGGTAATCTTCAAACAGGTGTCAAAGTTAGACTCAGGACTCACCGTTTGTCAGACCACTTTGTTTTATTAGCACAGCTGTCCGCTAATACATTCAGAGAATGTGAGCCCCCCATGCAAGACCCAAACAGTCTTATTTATACAGATAAAAGGGCGCGAACTAAACAAAGGGACAAAGAGAGTAAAATTGTAAAATTTACCTGGGGCACAACATGCATATCCTACTTCCTTACTATTATCGATCTAAGGCTAATACTTCACCAATCGCCCTTAAGTGGAGCAATAGTTCTATCTTAATGTCTGCTTTCCTGATACCTGGATCGCAGCATTTCTCATTTCTACTTAAAGGCACATAGAGCATTCTGTAATTCATTCTATTTCTTTAATATAATTCATTTCACTTTTACACAGGCTAGTAGACTCCTTTTCTGTCTGCTGGGTGAGTTGCATGTTATGTCTGCTGAGAGCACCAAGTATTTCATAGACATGACCTGGATTAGTCTAATGTTTTCGATATTATCTTGCAAGTGTGAAAGTCATGTTATGCTGCTTTAGTCATATAAATGAGCCAAGATAAGTTTTTAATCGCTGGTCCCTCTGACAAAAATTGGAATGGAAAGAGATAAATAAACCACAAAGCTGTAAAAGAGGGGAAAGTTTTTTATTTTTAAATACAATATGTAAGTCAAAAACTTTGTCAAATAACTTTTTTAATATAACTTGTTATAGTTGTAGTACAACTTCATTGTAACACAAACGCACTAAGCCAGGCAAGACTTCATTTTAAACTGTTATAGTTTGCAGACCATTTCTCTGGCTCCCAGTAACCCATAAACAGCTTTTCCAGACAGTTGCAGTAAGGACTTATTCTTAGCTGCCTACATGACCACCTTTCCAGGAAGCTGCCTCAATAATGAAATCTTTGTCCCTCAGTTTTGTTGTTGAGAAAGAGGTGGGATAAAGGCCAGAGTAGGAGGATTAAGGTCTATGGGAACAGAATGCTAGAAAAAGACTATTAGGGGAAGTCATGTGCCTCAAGAGGATGGACTGATAGCTCTGCTGATTTAGGACTAGAAATACACCACCAGGATTGATTCAAGTCTTACTGCTGGTTCCAAATATAAATATGGCAAATTCTAAGAACCTAGGTAAGCAGACTTGGAGGAAAACCAGAAGTAAAAATACTGATTTCTGTCAGGATTCACAGGATGAAATTGGCCCCTTATTGCCTGTCTAGGCTCCAGGCAGAGAGTTGGAAGGGCTGTTTCAGGAAAACCTTGAAGCTGCACTACAAAAAGATGGTATTTTCAAAACTGTCAAGTGACTTAGGATCACAAGACTCTCCATGGGACGTGCTCCTAAGGTACATCATCGCTTTTGAAAATCCTACTAAAAGTCTATAAGAGATGCAAAAAAGTTTAAGGCTATCTCTGTGTACAAAACAATACATGATTTTAGAGGATTTCAGAGGGTTCTACAGATGATAAGCTCCCTCTGTTTAACTTGTTTGGACAGCACAATGGAAACCTAATTCTTGTTGGATCCCATAGATCATGAGTCGGCATCCTTTCAGAAGTGGAGTGCCAAGTCTTCATTTATTCACTGTAATTTAAGTTTTCATGTGCCAGTAATACACTTTACATTTACAGGGGCCGGCAGATGGAACCCCATACTGGCAGCGGCTGAGCGGGCCGGCGGCTGCTGTCGGCCCGGGGTTCCATCCATCCAGGCCGGCAGTGGGCTGAGCGGGGCCGGCGGTCGGGACCCGAGGCCGCTCAGCCCGCTGCTGGTCTGGGGTTCCATCCGCCGGCCCCTGCCAGGTGGTAGTTGAAGTCTGGAACGAGAAAGTAGCAGTGCAATAAGCAGCTTCTTATTGTAGACTGTGGAGCTCCTATTCATATAGCCTCTCTGGCTCAATTTTCCTTCATCTGCTTAAAAATATTTGAGGGGTGTGTGAGAGAATGACTGAATATAAATAGAGGAAGCTGATGGAGTTTAACATAATTTTTCTCCCATTTCTTAAAGTGATGCATGTTGAATAGCGAATTGGTCTAACATTTTTTTGTTTTTGATTTGTTTAGGGCTGTCTGGGGCTGGAAAGACCACAGTTAGCATGGCATTGGAGGAGTATTTAGTGTGCCATGATATTCCATGCTACACGTTGGATGGTGACAATATTCGCCAAGGCCTTAATAAGAATCTGGGCTTCAGTCCGGAAGACAGGGAAGAAAATGTCCGACGTATTGCTGAGGTTGCTAAGTTGTTTGCAGATGCTGGTCTGGTGTGCATCGCTAGTTTTATCTCTCCTTATACCCAGGTAAGCATACTGCCCTGATACATATTTATGGTGCTACAGGATGCAATAGTTTTGCTGTGCCACAAATATGTTCATATCACCAGTCTCCCTGGAGAAAACACATGTAAAATATAAGTTAGTGTCACTCAAGGAAAATTTTTGAGCTCTAGGAATCCTCCATTTAGCTTCTCTCCAGTTGATAAATATAATTTAAAATTTTAGTATGTAAGCTTGAATTTCCTTTGAGTTGCCTTAGAGATACAACTGTAGGTGACATCTCATGAATTTCCTAGACAAGTTGAACTTTTTTCAGTATTAGTGCAGTCCCTGCTTCTACTAAATTTAAAATGGTAGCTGTCTTTCAGTGTAATTTTGTCACAGCTGAGAGATACAATTTAGTATTAGGACAAGGGGGGAATGGAGAAAAGACAAACCAAAATGTCAGTGTTTTTTTCACTTGTCCAGGTTAGAGCCATCTGGATTTCTTTGTTTTTTAAATACCGAGAAGGTGGAGAATATGCTTCATCTGGAAAACATAATTCGACTGTTAAAACCTCTCCCCCCCACCCCCCCAAAATATACAGCATGGTCTTTACTTCCCTAAATTGTGCCTAAATTGTGCAAGAAAAATATGCAGTTGAGCTTGCAAAATGGGTAACTGTGTTCGACTTGTTCAATTTGTTGTTGTATGCAGTTTTGAATGTGTATTTATATGTGGCTTTTTGGAAATACAGCCTAAATGTGTGTGTACATTTTGTACTGTTAAGAATTTTTCATTATATGTGTGGAGATGTACTACTCAGTGAACGAAGGGGAGAGAGTTGGCGAATGGACACCAGGGAGCATCTTTTAAAATATTTTTTATGCATGAGGTCTATAGTATGACAGTTTCAAAGTGAGAATTACCTCAGTATTTCTTTGGGTATTGCGGTGCAAACTATTCTTTAAAGAATAGTTTGGAGAGTTCAGGATCCTGCAGCAGGCCAGAAGTTCTAGAGATGAGAAAAATACACAACAGTGCATATCCAACAAGTGTATTTGGTTAGGAATCAAGAAATCTACGTTTAATATTTTAATGAATTGCTTTTTTAATGATGGCTAATGATTGGGAATTTTGTGACTAATAGTATGCTCTGAGCAGGACCATGTTTGTAAAATGTGTATGTGGTATTTGGGGCTGCACAAGCCTAGTCAGGTTGATGCATGAAGAAGGAAGTTTGTGTTCAGTGGAAACCCCCCCCCCAAAAAGGGGGGTGGGGGATTGAGAAGAGTTGAAGGATTCATGGGCAGTAAGCCACATCCCTTCATGGCGTCAATGAGATGGGGTAGATGTATTATTCTCAATGGGGGGGTAACGCCTAATATTTGGGGGTGGGGGTGAATAGGAAATAGAATATCCCATTGTACATATGACTTAGGTATAAAAATCCAGTTCTGTATAAACTATCTCTGAATTTGGTTTCAATTTTACTATGCAGAAAGCAGCAGACCCACTAATGATATGTAGTTTGTACTTTATGAAAGGAACATATCTATTCCCTCCCATTTTGTGATCTCAATCATAGAATATCAAGGTTGGAAGGGACCTCAGGAGATCATCTAGTCCAACCCCCTGCTCAAAGAAGGACGAATTCCCAGACAGATTTTTTCCCCAGATCCCTAAATGGCCCCCTCAAGGATTGAACTCATAGCCCTGGGTTTAGCAGGCCAATGCTCAAACCACTGAGCTATCCCTCCTCCCTTATCTTAAATAAGCTAATGTCCTACAAATATTCTTCTTTAATTATTTTTTTCTGATTCAAAATTCTATTTAAAATCTGTTGTTTCTTTCCCCCTTCCGCCCTCCCTGTTCAGGATCGGAGCAATGCCAGGCAGATTCATGAAGGTGCAAGTTTGCCTTTTTTTGAAGTATTCGTGGATGCTCCACTGCATGTCTGTGAAAAGAGAGATGTCAAAGGACTCTACAAAAAAGCCCGGGCTGGAGAAATTAAAGGTGAATCTAAGTATAGTCACATCTTTTCCATGCTAAACTTTGATGTTGTAATGATTGGCTCTATAGACAAATAAATAAATGGCACACTCCAGGCCACATTTCATTAAGGTGCATTTTGGTCCAGTGAATAGACACTGGGCTTAGACTAAAAAACCTGATTTCTATTCCCTGCTCTGCCGTAAGCCTGCTGTGTAACCTTGGGCAAGTTGCTTTGTCTCTCTGTGACTGTTTCCCCTCCCACCCTTTACCTATCTTCTCTATTTAGATTATAAGCTCCTTGGAGCAGGAACAGTTTTTCCACTCTGTATTTGTACAGTGCCAACCACCGTGGGGCCCTGATCTAGTTTCCATGTGTACTGTAATGTTCATAATGGCCTGCCAAAAAAGTAATGGAAAAGAAGTACATTCACAATCCTTCCTTCTGTAAAGCTGCATCGTGAAGAACGCTTTTACAAATTTATTTTTGTGGTGTTGAAGAAGCTATGGTTGTGTGCTGATGCCCTGTTGCATTTTAATACCACAAATAAGCCCCACTAGAAAAAATTTACAAAGCTGGAAATCAAATCCTAATGGATTGGAATCAGTCAGCAATTTTGTTTAAGGATAACCGCATAGAAGTTCCTTTTTGCTGGATAGTAGTCCTGCAACTTGTAGTGGTTAGCAATAGTCATTCTGCCTGTATTTGGAAGCAAAACAGTGTTGTACAGTATCCGCTTCAGCTACTCGATCTCATAGACTTTAAGGGCAGAAGGGACCATCATGATCGTCTAGTCTGACCTCCTGCACGTTGCAGGCCACAAAACCTGCAATAGGCCCATAACCTCTTGCTGAGTTACTGAAATCTTGATTTAAATACTTCAAGTTACAGAGAATCCACTATCTTTTTCTCTAGAGAAGATGAAGCTAGTGAATCAAAGACTGCTTAATGCATATCTGGATTTCCTTGGAGGTGATTGTGGGATTGCCTCCCTGGATGAGAGGCATGATAGCATGATTGGTTAGAAGCTCCTCTGTTTCAGACTAGCATGTTAAGTAGAAAGGGCAGAGAAAATGATATGGCGTCTGATTTGGGATGTAAATACAGTCTTTAGGCGTGTAATAGCCACGTATAGCAGGCTTTATTAGCTCACTTAACTACTTCAGCTCTATTAGGCATACCAATGTGCCAGAAAAAACACTGTGATGTTTTGCCCTTTAGAGTTCTGCCTGTTGAATCAAAAACTCGTTAACCAGTCTTGCGTGCAGATAAGCAAAATATGTAAAGATTATTTAACAATGCATTCCATATCAAAGCAATTACAGCAAGGACAGCCAAAAGGGTGTCTAACTAGTAACTCAAGATTGTTGCACATTGTGCTTTTGCTTCCTTCTTCCTCATCCATGGTATATTCTGTTACTTACTGTAGAAGGGTGCATTTAGAAAGATAATAAAGGGTCTCATTTTAAAAAAAATAAGCCATACAAAATTGTGTCAAAGAAGTTAAAACTACATACTCTGCCATACTGTGTGTCTGTCTACAGCCAATCAGCTACAGTCGAATAATATAAGAACCAGTCTGAAGTATGGAGGAATTTTCAGTTCTGTCTTCTGTCATGCAGGTTTTACTGGCATTGACTCGGAGTATGAAAAGCCTGAGGCCCCAGAACTAGTGCTGAAAACTGATTCCTGTGACGTGAATGATTGCATTCAACAAGTAGTGGAACTTCTTCAAGAAAGGGTAAGGAGATGTGGTGGTGTCTTCTGATATTGATTTAAATTTTGATTTAAACTTATCTCCAAATTCAAATTCTTTTAAAAATAAGTTTTATAAAACTAAAGAGCAATAAATTTTTTCCCCACAATTAAAAAAACCCCCCACTGTAAACATTTGTCTTTAAAAACACCCTGCTGCGTCTTAAAAACAAATGTCGTAGCAGTAAGAACCTGAAAATGGAAATACACTGCAAACAAAAATGAAACTTAATTATTTTCATTGTCCAAGCTGAGAGACGCAAAAAGTGAGAAGCTCTGATGCCTCACAACTTGTTCATCGGTAATATCATGGTAAAGTGCATATAGCAACTTTATATATAAAGTTATGAACATAAACTGAAATCATGGCTGAAGAGTATCTCCCAGTTAAGTCTGGGGAGTGGTTAAACCAGTTTCTCAAAGACAAAGGGCAAGTTGATGCCCCAGCCAAGTGTCAACAAAGCTAATGAGCCATTACCTACAAAGTAGCCATTATTTACAAAAAATTGGGGCAGGGACAAAGACTTGCGTCTTAGCACAGAAACAGCATGGAGATTTTTTCCTCCTGAGACTGGGCAGTCTCCTAGTTTTCGACTGGAAAAGTTTTTAAAAGAGGAACAGGGGCAAACACCCCAAGGGACCCCTCTGCCCCCCATCTGTCTCTGGCATGGCACCTAAAAAGACAGAGGAAAACAGCCATTGGACTCTGGAGGGGATGGGAGGGGGTGTGGGTCCTGACCTGAAGAGTTTGGTTAGTAATCTTGCTGGAAGCGTGTGGTGAGAAATTTTGCTTGAATCTAATATACTTTGTTAGGCACCAGTAAGCGTTTTATCTTGATGTTTCGTGTAACCATTTCTGACTTTTATGCCTCATTACATGTACTCACTTAAAATCTCTCTCTTTGTAGTTAATATACTTGTTTTATCTAATCCAGTGTGTTTAAGTTGAGGGTCTGGGTAACTATTTAAGTTAATAAGCTGGTACATTATTCCCTTAAAAGACTTAATACATTTGAACAGTCCGAGAGAGAGCTGGGCAGTACAGGACATACATTTTGGGGGAGGGGAAGGGGAATCTGGGACTGGGGGTGTGATGTGGTTACCCTGCATTATAACCAAGGATGGTGAGAGCCAGAGTGTAACTGGCAGGCTGCAGTTACACACAGGATGTGACTTGCTGTGTTGGAATGACCAAGGTGGGAGCTACTTCAGCAAGCCATTGTAAGACACCCAAGGTCGCAGAGCAAGGGTGACACAGCCCCTCACTGGTCTGAATTTTACCCCAGTATGTCACATAAAGCCACCCCTGTGACCGTAGCGTCTGAGCACCTCACAGTATTTAATGTATTTATCCTTGCAGCACCTCTGTAAGGTAGGGGCAGTGTTGTTATCTTTATTTTACAGAATCTCTGTGTCTCAGATCCCCAAGTGACTGTGGCAGAGCAAGGAATTAAACCTAGGTCTCCAGAGTGCCAGGGTAGCACCCTAACCATAGGCCATCATGTTCTGAATATTTTCATATAGGGAAGCATTACTTGCCATATATAGGATGCTAGTAATAACTTGATCACAGGATCTCTTGCACTTCCTAGTAGGAAAAGCCATCTCTGTTCTTAAAACTTCATAATTCAAGAGAGACGCAGCATGTGAGCCCATGTAACGAGCCTCCAGTTCTTTGCTTAGGGCATTGGGTCTGCTATGCTGAATAGGATTTGGTGTTTGTCTCAATTAAACAGGTTTACCTTGCCCCTAGCTTAGGCCATACTTTAGCACTTGCTAAGAAGAGTGAGAGTGAATAGCTATTCAGGGAAGGGCATGGGAGATGTTCTTGCCATTCCTTCCCTGAAGGACGAAGAGGGTGAATCCATAAGGGATGTGAGTGTTGCTGTGCCGGAGACTGTCTACACTACATCATTTACAGTGGCGCATCAGTAGTGCTTCTGGTGAAGACCCTCTTAGCTGATGGGACAGAACTCTTCCATTGGCTTAACTCCTGCCTCCACGAGAGGCGGTAGCTATGTTGGCAGAAGAGCGTCTCCCATTCACATAGCGCTGTCTACACCAGCGCTTAGGTCAGTATAATTTATGTCACTCAGGGGCATGGATTATTCACACCCCTGAGTGATGTAAGTTATACTGAAGTAATTTGTAGTGTAGACATAGCCCTAGTCTCAAGTGAATTATGTCTTCTTTAAGAATCAATTAGGAGTAGTATTATACCTGTAATAAGCATGTGGATTTTCTTCTTTAGCAATCCATTAGGACAGGCAGAGGAAAAGCAGCAGAGGGAAGACAGGATTAAAAAAATTGATTTTGTTTAAAATAGCTTATGGAGCAATCCTTATGCAAAATGTTAGTATTTCTTGAATTTCAGATGACCAATTTTTTGAACGGAAACAAGCAACTTTGATGTCTTCCTGAAATCTGTGCTAAATACATACATAATTCTCTTGACTCCACCACCTCAGCCAAGCTTCACAATCATCATTGCAGTGTATAGTACTAAATTGTTTGTTTAAAACTTATACTGTGTATGTGTGTGTGTGTGTGTGTACACACACACACACACGCACACGTCTTTTGTATAGCGAAAAAAATTTCCCTGGAACGTAACCCCCCCATTTACATTAATTCTTATGAGGAAATTGGATTCACTTAACATTGTTTCGCTTAAAGTCGCATTTTTCAGGAACATAACTACAACGTTAAGCAAGGAGTTACTGTACAGGTACAGTCCTCCACTAGGCATGGAGAGTCACAAATAGGAGTTGAACAGGGGTTCTCAAACTGGAGGTCGGGACCCCTCGGGGGTCATGAGGTTATTATCTGGGAGGTCGTGAGCTGTCAGCCTCCACCCAAACCCCACTTTGCCTCCAGCATTTATTGGTGTTTTAAATTAAAAACACTTGTTTATATATTTAAAGGCGGGGGGGGGGGGGTCGCACTCAGAGGCTTGCTATGTGAAAGGGGTCACCAGTACAATAGTTTGAGAACCACTGAAGTAGAAGGAGAAGATGAGTTTCAGTGGGGAGTTTCAGACTAAGAGTTGAATTGTGGAGATGCACAAAAAGATGGAAGGTGGTAGTGAAATAGCAGAAGATCTTAGTTCTTGCTGGGTTTGGTTCATATTCTCTTTGGTGATATAGCTGTAGTAACTGAAGAAATAGCATCCGTGGGATTCAGGAAGGAGAGTTGATGAGAAATTGACTCTGAAATGGGACTGTGTGCATGTAGAGGGGGAAGAAGATACAAAATACATCCCCAGGGGCTCCTGGGAGAAAAGGAGTGAGGGAGACTAGAGAATAAGGAAGTACGGGAGAGAAGTGAGAAATCAAAGGGGGTTTTGAAGAAACCTTACTGGAAATCAGAAGAGAGGAGGGAAAGAAAGGACTTAGGACACAGATGAAATGTAGGAATTTGGGTTTCTTTTGGTTATAGGCTTGTAGGGCTCAGGCTAAGGGGCTATTTAATTGTGGTTTAGATGTTCCGGCTCAGGCTTCCATCCGAGATCTGGGTCCTAGAGCCCAGGCTCCAGCCAGAGTCCAAACATGTACACCACAATTAAATAGTGCCTGAGACAGCTTCCATGGGCTAGCTGCATGTTTTTAACTGCAGTGTAGACATACCTGAAGGGTGCTTAATTTTACCAGCGATATTGTTGCTAGCTATTTTTCTTTTGTTTATTGTTTAGGGCTAATTATTTTCCATTCCCTTCATTTGCTTAGTTACACATGGTCCCATAATCTGTTCTGAGGAAATTCTCCTAGCTGGCACACTTTCCAGGATGTGACATCCTAGATTCTGTCAGTCTTAAAAAACACATTGTGTATGAAACACCGTCCCCTGTAGTGTTTTATACATTTCACAACAAAGAACAGCTATTAAGACAAAATCAATCAAATAAGATCCAAGCACTATGTCAGGGCTATGCCAAAAGCCTTGACAAATAAAAAAGGTATTAGCCTTTATTTAAAAAAACCCCCCCCCCCCCCCCAAAAAAAAATCCAAACAAACTTATGGTAGCTGTGAGGTTCAGGATATTACAATAACTGTGAACTAAGGAAACCAAGATGTGGGCAGAGTCTGAATCACCAGAGCCTTCAGAACTCAAAGCCCCATACTCTCCATTCCACTTGTGTCAAAAGCTCAGCAAGATACTTGTGTCTGGGTTTCCTTTAAACAAAAATGTGTAAGTCAGTATACATGCCAAGAGATTGCCTACTTTGTATTGGCTATAAGTAGGAAGAATTCCTCTCTTCCTATATTCGGCATTGATAAAGTGCTGTCACACTTGAAATGAGCTCTGGTTTTGCGTAGCCTGAAATAGTGTTTTATAGAAATATAGCTTCTGTGTCTGAAAGACATGCATTTATGGTTGTCTATTCAGCAAACCAGAGGAAAAGCTTCTGTCTCTAGCAACATCCATGAGATGGTTAAAAAATGGCTTTGTGTCTCCTGTAATCTAAGTTTGGTTTTATCATATTACTGTAAAATTAGAGTAACTTCATTAAATTTACTGGAGTGGCTCCTGATCTGTAGAGTTGTAACACAGCAGAATTTGGAGCTATATCTTCTGGCTTTTTTTTGTCTTTTGGCAAAATACTCTTGTCTTCTATGCTTTTCTGTATTTTATCTAGTTTTGGTGATAGTTACTTTCTTATAATTTACACAATCTGTGGTGCCTAGAACCTCATTGCTACTCATCAGCCAGTTTCTCAGTGGTGTTTCTAAAAAGAAGCTATTTGTCAGTAGGTCTCCCTCAAATTTCGTATTGATCATAGTTTCACCTCCTCTGAGTCAGCAATACCATGCAGTCAAGTATCAGAGGGGTAGCCGTGTTAGTCTGAATCTGTAAAAAGCAACAGAGGGTCCTGTGGCATCTTTTAGACTAATACAAGTATTAGGAGCATAAGCTTTCGTGGGTAAGAACCTCACTTCTTCAGATGACTTGCATCTGAAGAAGTGAGGTTCTTACCCACAAAAGCTTATGCTCCCAATACTTCTGTTAGTCTTAAAGGTGCCACAATACCATGCAGGACATACACTGCCCATCCTATGAACGATAACCAGTAATCTGCCGGTATATAAAATGTATAAAATACACGTTTAAATTGCAGTGGTGTCACTGAGTCTTCTGCTGGGAAAGGATGATATTAGGCCACGCTTTGGGCAGTGACCACCTCTTTCAGCAAAATAAAGGACAACTATGTGTGGCATTCCAGGGGTTAATTTTGATTAAAGAATATGTAATTTCATATATTTTTAGTTAGACAGTAATATAGTGGTATTAAGAAATTAGGTGACGGAGGGTTAATATTGAAATTGAAACAAAGGCCAAGGAAACCTCTGGGTGAATTCTTAGAGTTCAAATTAGGGTTGGTTCTATTCTCATGCAGTGCACTCCTTTTAGAAGAATCACATACATCCCAGATGATTCAATTCTTATAAGTGGTTGATTTTTACAATGGGAATTGCAAAGTGTGGATGAAATCAACTTGTTTTAGACCACCATTTTTTTTTTAATTCAATTGAGAAACGTCTCATTTACCGTAAGTAACTTCTTTAGACTTTAAACATATTAAACATGGAACAGAACCATACCAACATTCTAACTGAGCAAAATGCTGCTATTATTATTATTATCATCATCCTCATCACCACCAAATCATTTAGCTGATTCTTTTATTCAAAGCAATTATTAATACTGTACAGCATGTTATAACTCTGCAGAAAAGGAATTAGTAGAGCTATATAGCTCTTAAGGTAAAGATCCAAAGATATACATTTTAAAAATTGCTCAAATAAACTGCAACAAACTTTACATATGAATGTGCACGGCACTGACTTCTGTAGCATAAATACAAATGTGAAACAACAAAAAGAGTGTTTAACAGTATTGACTCATATTAATATTTATTTGGGAGTGTCACAATCTTTTGTCACTGTGAATGCAGAGTGTGGGGTAAAAAAATACAGGAAAAGGATTACAGGATAGAACGCCATGTTTAAGTTGTATTACAAAAACAATTGCTTTGTGTCACTGTGTTTAGCCTGTGAGCGTTGCTGAAATACTGAACAGTGTGTTCTGTTAACTTGATGCGGAACACTAGTCACCCATAAGCAATGGAGAGTCACCCTGGGACATTCATGTAGGGATAATAGATCAGTGTCCACCTTGCTGCTGTATTTATTTGGAAGAAGAAATGGTTTAACATGATAAAATGAAGTATTGTTTTGTGATAGACCAATATTAAGGTGAGTTGAAAGCTATTTTTCTTTATGCTGAGGTCCACAGATTCATTACAACGGTACTGCAGCGTGCGGGCAGAACTAGATCTGTCAGTTACTGGCAACAGGAGAATGTCCCACTTTCTGAAATAACCTATGATTTTATCTGTCTCTGCAGCAGCCGATGGCTTAGTAAGACCTTCTTGTTGCAGCACATTATTGAGGACCATTCCAAACTTCATTTCCAATGTTCAAACTAACACTTCAGGTCAATATATCCAGGGCTTTGTCCAGGGCTACATTAGGTTCTTGAAGAGATTGTCCCCTTAACTCCCCTTTCCTTTCTGCCCACCATTTCTTTTCTCCATTGTATAAGGCCAGAAAATTCCTGTGTGCGCAGTCAAAACATAACCTGGTATCTGTAATAAAGATAAATGTGGCTATTTTCCATGGTGGTCAGGGACTTGATATCTTCTATTTGGGGGGGAGATTTTTACCTTCTTATTATACAGCCCCTTTGTAGACAGCTACGTCCAGGCAGGCCTTCTTTCAGTCCTTTCATTTGAGCATAAAATCACAGGTGGCATCAGTTTAACGAAAAATATGAACTGTCCTCTGACAATATGTGCCTCAACATGGTTTCACAAGCAGTGTGAATATGGATGGACTGTATTGCAAGTATGGTCTCTCTCTCAGCCTAAAAGTCACATAGTGGAAAGGCTTCTGTCTTGCTGGTTGTGGGGAATGGGATTCAGATCTATTTTAGGCAGATGTGTGGAGTTTTGGTACATGAAGTCAGGTGCTCAGTCAATCAGTTCTGAGTTATTGTGGTGTCATACAATAGGAAATTTTATGGAGAGCTGAGGTTATTCAGTCATTAGAAAAGTCTGCTTAAAATCCTGGCCCCTGCCAGTTCTAGAAAGGGATTTTTTGAAGTAGTCTGAAGTACAACAGGAGAAAATACCTCTTTGCACGTGGTTGCTAGATCAAGTGCTAGATCAGGGTCAGAAGTCGCTCTCTTTTGCCTCAGCACTATCTACAGATCTTTTAACTCACCCTAGCTGGAGTTAGACACTTAGTGCCGGCTCTGTCTGTTCGGGAGAAAAAGGACTACCTATAGCTTTGGTCATCTGAGGTCCCTGGACACTGTCTTGAGTGGTATGCTGCAGAGCTGTGAAAGAACTTCAGGAGCAATGCTGTCTGATTCCTAGTCTCAACAACCCACCAGAAGGCCACAACACAAATGAAGGCATCCGTCATTTACTTCAGATTGGAGCATTATGATCTGCTTCCCATCCTATTTCTAGGCTCAGAACCAGGGACAAGCAGAGTAGGACACTGAAACATCTAAAATTCATAATGAAGGCTTATCTTTAAAGCAGTCTCATTTTTTCTGTCCTCAGATAATTCTGTTTTGCAGCTGGATGACCGCCTCTTTCTTCTCACAATTTAGATCATTTACTGTTTGATCTTGTGTGTGGGTATGTCTACACTACGGGATTAATATGAATTTATATAATTCGAATTTTGGAAACAGATTGTATAAAGTCGAATGTATGCAGCCTCACTAAATACCAAGATGAGAGCAGCCCTCATAGTTGAGAAGCTAGTGGTGATAGCCCTGTGGAAGCTTGCAATGCCAAACAGCTACTGGTCAGTCGGGAATCAATTTGGAGTGGGCAAATCTATTGTGGGGGCTGCTGTGATGCAAGTAGCCAAAGTAATCACTGAGGTGCTGCTACGAAAGGTAGTGACTCTGGGAAATGTGCAGGTGATAGTGGATGGCTTTGCTGCAATGGGATTCCCTAACTGTGGTGGGGCGATAGATGGAACCCATATCCCTATCTTGGCACTGGAGCACCAGGGTACCCAGTACATAAACTGCAAGGGGTACTTTTCAATGGTGCTGCAAGCACTTGTGGATCACAAGGGACGTTTCACCAACATCAACGTGGGCTGGCCGGGATGGGTTCATGACGCTCGCGTCTTCAGGAACACTAATCTGTTTAAACGGCTGCAGCAAGGGACTTACTTCCCGGACCAGAAAATAGCCGTTGGGTATGTTGAAATGCCAATAGTTATTCTTGGGGACCCAGCCTACCCCTTAATGCCATGGCTCATGAAGCCATACACAGGCAGCCTGGACAGGAGTCAGGAGATGTTCAACTACAGGCTGAGCAAGTGCAGAATGGTTGTAGGATGTGCATTTGGCCATTTAAAAGGTCACTGGCGATCGTTACTGACTCGCTCAGACCTCAGGCAAACCAATATCCCATTGTTATTTCTGCATGCTGTGTGCTCCACAATCTCTGTGAAAGTAAGGGGGAGACCTTTATCGTGGGGTGGGAGGCTGAGGCAAATCGCCTGGCTGCTGATTACGCGCAGCCAGACACCAGAGCGATTAGAAGAGCACACCAGGAAGCGCTGTGCATCAGAGAAGCTTTGAAAACCAGTTTCATGACTGGCTAGGCTACAGTGTGAAATTTCTGTTTGTTTCTCCTTCATGAAAACCCGCCCCCTTTATTGACTCATTCTCTGTAAGGAACCCACCCTCCCCCTTCCCCCAGCTTGCTTTCAAAGAAGATAAAGTCACTATCATTTAAAAATCATGTATTCTTTATTAATTGATTATAAACATAGGGAGAGAACCGACAAGGTAATCTGGGTGAGGTTTGGGAGGAGGATAGGAGGGAAGTAAAAGGCCACTGAAAAAAATTGCTTGGGCTGTCCACTGGGGTGGAATGGGAGGGTGTACGGAGCCTCTCTTCCCCTCCTCCCCCGCATTCTTACACGTCTGGGTGAGGAGGATATGGAACATGGTGAGGGGGGAGGGAGGTTATACAGTGGCTGCAGCGGCAGTCTGTTATCCTGCTGCCGTTCCTGAAGCTCCACCAGACGCCGGAGCATGTCCGTTTGATCACGCAGCAGCCCCAGCGTTGCAGCCTGCCACCTGTCATCTTGAGCGTCCCTCATGACCTCACGTTCACTGGCATCTTTCCTAAATTTAGATACCGTGTCCTTCCACTCATTCAAATGAACTCTTTCATTGCGGGTGCATTCCATTATTTCCATGAACATCTCGTCTCACGTCTTCTTTCTCTGCTGCCTTATCTGAGTTTTTAAAATGAAACATTTTACAGAACAATGCTTATACTCTTTCATGGTGAACAACACTATTCACATTACGTAGCACATGTGATTTCAGTACAAGGTCACATTTTCCATCTTAATATTGAGTGCCTGTGGCTTTGGTGTTAGAGGTCACAGACGCAGGTCCGGGCAACAGAATTCAGCTTGCATGCGGCCATGGTAAGCCATTGTCTTTCGGATTCTGCGCCCTCCTTTCCCACATACCAAGCAAAGCCCGTTGACTGCTGCGGTTTTCCTGTTAACCTTCAGCAGCAGAAAACAAACTAACCCCCCCCCATCCAATTCTCTGGGATGATCGCTTTATCCCTCCCCCAGCGTGGCTGGTATCAGGGAAGGTCCCTGCAGAAACCAAATTAACCCCCCCGGCCACCTCTGTCCCCTTAATTAAATTCCCGTATTTCAACCAGGTTACCATGAGCAATATCACTCTCCTGAGGATTACACAGCGAGATAAAGAACGGATGTTGCTTGAATGCCAGCAAACACCAGCAATGACCATATGCTGCCAGACTTTGTCATGCAATGATACCAGATTACTTGCTGCAAGCATGGGGCGGGGTCAAGTGTCCTACCATGGAGGACGGAATAAGGCTGCACTGCCCAGAAACCTTCAGGCAAGGCTTTTGGAGTACCTCCAGGAGAGCTTCATGGAGATGTCCCTGGAGGATTTCCGCTCCATCCCCAGACACGTTAACAGACTTTTCCAGTAGCTGTACTGGCTGCGAATGCATCCCAAGTCCTCAGGGCAAAGTAATCATTAAAAACCCTTGTTTTTAAAACAAGTTTTATATTTTAAAAGGTAAAATCACCTGAGGTCCCTTCCATGGGGTTGTGGTCTTGGATACTGGCTTGGGAGGGTTGGGAGGGTACTTCAGTCAGGCTGAGAAAAAGATCCTGGCTGTTGGGGAGAACGGAGTGCTGGGTGCTCTCTGCAAGCTCGTCGTCCTCCTCCTCCTCCTCTTCCCCGTCTGCAGAATCCTCAAGTGTAGCTGATGAGATTATCCCCGCCTCAGAATCCACGGTCAGAGGTGGGATAGTGGTGGCAGCCCCCGCTAGACGTAGAAGCGGCATGTCCGGGATCTGACCCGGAGCGACCGTTTGCCTGCTTTGTTTTTTGATAAGCTTGTCTGAGCTCCTTGACTTTCATGCAGCACTGATCTGAGTCCCTATTGTGGCCTCTCTCCATCATGTCCTTGGAGATTTTTTCAAAAGTTTAGGCATTTAGTCTTTTCGAACGAAGTTCTGCTAGCACTGAATCCTCTCCCCATATAGCTATCAGATCCAATACCTCCCGTACGGTCCATGCTGGTGCTCTTTTTCGATTATCGGCCTGCATGGTTACCTGTGCTGATGAGCTGAGCTATCTGTGATCATCTGTGCTCTCCACGCTAGGCAAATAGGAAATGAAATTCAAATGTTCGTGGGGCTTTTTCTGACTACCTGGCCAGTGCATCAGAGTTCAGATTGCTGTCCAGAGCGGTCACAATGGTGCACTATGGGACAGCTCCCGGAGGCCAATACCATCAGATTGCGGCCACACTAACCCTAATTCGAAATGACAATATTGATTTTGGCGCTACTCCGCTCGTCGGGGTGGAGTACAGAAATCAATTTAAAGAGCCCTTTATTTCGAAATAAATGTCTTCGTTGTGTGGACGGGTGCAGGGTTAATTCAATTTAACACTGCTAAATCCGAATTAAAGTCATAGTGTAGACCAGGCCTGTGTTCCCTGTGTCTCAAGTCTCCCCACTGCCTGACGGCGAAGGAGTGTTTGAACTTAAGTCTCCCACCAATTGGGAGAGTGCCCTAAAACTGAGCTATGGGGTATTCTTCTGTGGGTCTCTCGCTCTCCCCTGTTAAAGCTGTTCTGTGTTGGTTAGTTAATTAGCCATTTGGAGCAGGACAATTGGACCTCCCCTCTCAGGAGAGCTAACCACCAAGCTCTCGTCTCGCACTCACACTGTCCTGAGAAGTGGGGGATAGCTGTTCAAACCCTCTCTCCTTACAGCTGAGGGAGGCCCTGAACCTGGGTGTCTCACCTTCTGAGTGAGTGCTCTAAGTAATAAGGGAGGCATCACCACCACCTGCTCTGGCATTTCTTGCAAAAAACTGCTAAGGTGCCTAACTCCAGGAGAGAAGCTGTGGATTTTAAGCAGGGGGAGGCACCTACCTACAACTTGGACTCAGGTGCCTAACTCCCAGAAAAGGGCAGAGCTTAGGACACACCCTTTTCCTTGCCATCTGCTACTGGCTACCTTAGATATCTCCCTTCCTAGTGTGCTAGTTTTTGTGGTTCCCATTCTTAGGTGCCTATCTGTACCCGTTCATTGTATAGGGAGCCTAGGGTTAAATACTATGCCCAGTCTGTTCAGGCCTTTTCTTCAGGGCACTCTTTATTCATTGCATTGATGACTTTCAGCAAACCACAAAATAAAACAGTTCAGCAAAGTCAAACAGCTACCTCTCCTTTGACTCCAGGGCTTCTTGCCAGAGCTTCCCTGTTCCTGGCAACTCTTCCCTTGTCTTCCTGTCACAGGGGTTAATCTGCATCCTGGAGCCCCCGCTTGAAACTGAGCAACTTCAGTCTTTGCCTGATATGCACCTGATTCCTATAATCACCTAACCCCCCATCCCAGCTGGAGCTGATAATCCCCTCTACCAGACCCAAACACCTGTTCTTAATAGGTCTCTGGCTCAAAACAGGGCTGGTTGGGCCCCAGGCCTGTTGGCCCTTAGTGGGTCAAAAAACCATTACATATACCTGTCCAGTAACTCAGTATTCTTCTCCTACCCACTCTACATCCACATTACCCTATCTCATCCATTGGCAGATGGATGCCCACTTGCATAGTCTTCATTCCCACAACTGGTGAATGCAAAGAAGCAGATTTTTTGAAGGCATCTACCCAGTTCAGTCCAGCATCCACCCGCTGGAACACAATGATTAATTGAGGTCTCTGAGCACTGCTCCTTCCCTGGATAACAGACTTGTTCTGATCACGACAGTCGGTGTGTCTGAAAGAGTTTTCTGCACTGCTATTATGAAGGGGATTCTTCAGTTCTGGGCAGAGCAAACTTTCCTGTCTCTGTGCACTGCGAACTAAGGGGGATATGAACACCAAGAAGCCAGATTAGCAGGGTTGCTGCTGCACCCAGATATATATCTTCTCTTAAAGTCAGTTTGGTGAACTGATAGATCTCATTGCATCTGGAAACAGTAGACAAAGGGCCCTGTGACTGCTGTCTGTGTGTTGGATCTTTGGATGTCTCTATCTTACTAGAAGTCTGCTATTGAAAGACCATCCTTCATCTGCAACCAGACAGGTTTTTAATGAATTCTTGGTTGAAATGATTATTGCTCTCATGGAGTCCCAAAGAGATATTAACAAATAGAACTTATTCTACTGGCTGGTGCAAAATGTACTCGCTAGTATGTGTTAAACGAATGAAACATAGTTGTTTGCAACGTTGTTGTAATCATTTTAGTCCTAGGATAAGAGATAGACAAGGTAGATGAGGTAATATCTTTTATTGGACCTATTGAAGAGGAGAGGGGAGGAGTTGATGGAGACAGCACCAATTCTGGGCCCCGGGAGGAATCAGGAAGGCATAAGGGGGAGCATAACGGAAGATAGGAACAGGCACAGGTCAGGACTAGAGGGACTAGAGACTAGATTACTAGATCGCACTGTTGCCAGGCGAAGGCAGGTGTATGTAATTGGAGACTCTTTACTGAGGAGATTGGACAGGCCTGTGACCAGGGCGGACCCGGAGAACAGAAGGGTGTGCTGTCTACCGGGCGCAAAGATACGCGATGTGGACCTGCGGTTGAAAAGGATCCTAAAAGGAGCAGGTAAGAACCCCTTGATAATCCTTCATGTAGGAACGAATGACACGGCTAGGTTCTCGTTAGAGAGAATCAAGGGAGATTATGCTAGGCTGGGGAAGACGCTCAAGGAGATAGAGGCTCAGATTATCTTTAGTGGGATTCTGCCCGTTCCGAGGGAAGGGCAGCAAAGGGCTGATAGGATTGTGAGAATAAATAGTTGGCTAAGAGAGTGGTGCTATAAGGAGGGCTTTGGGATGTATGGCCACTGGGAGGCTTTCGGGGACAGACACCTGTTCTCGCGGGATGGGCTTCACCTGAGTAGGGAAGGAAATAGACTTCTGGGAGGGAGGCTGGCTCATCTTATCAAAAGAGCTTTAAACTAGGAAGTTTGGGGAGAAGGTTGGGAGATGCACAGTTAATCTCCACGCCAGATTCCAGTATGGAAAAGGTGAGTAAAATGAGAGGAGACATAGCCGGGGAGATGAGATTGGACATAGGAAGGACAGGGGGGACGGACGCAAGGAGGCCCGCAACTTATAGTGCTACGAATGGGAGACAGGCTAAACGACATACATTAGGGTGTTTATACACCAATGCCAGAAGCCTAGGTAATAAAATGGAGGAATTGGAGCTCTTGGTCCAAGAGCTGAAACCAGATATCGTAGGAATAACAGAAACGTGGTGGAATGGCAGTCACGACTGGAACACAGGTATGGAGGGGTATGCGCTGTTTAGGAAAGACCGGAACAAAGGTAAAGGTGGGGGGGTGGCATTGTATGTCAATAGTGAAATAAGCTGTAAAGAAATAATAGTTGATGGATTAGATAACACAGAGTCCGTCTGGGCAATACTCACACTGGGTAATAGGACTACTAGAGCCTCTCCGGGGATAGTGCTCGGAGTGTGCTATAGACCGCCGGGATCGACCCAGGATATGGATAAGGAACTATTTAATGTGTTTAGAGAAGTAATTACTAATAGAAACTGTGTAATTATGGGGGACTTTAACTTCCCAGATATAGATTGGGGCACAAACGCTAGTAGTAATAATAGGGCTCAGATGTTCCTAGATGTGCTTGCTGATCAATTCCTTCATCAAGTGGTAGCTGAACCGACGAGGGGGGAGGCCATTTTAGATTTGATTCTGGTAAGTAGTGAGGACCTCGTTGAGGAAGTGGTAGTGGGGGACAATTTGGGCTCCAGTGATCATGAGCTAATTCGGTTTAAAATACATGGGAGGAGTAACAGAATTAAGTCAAAGACTAGGGTTTATAATTTTAAAAAGGCCAATTTTAACAAATTAAGGGGACTGGTAAGGGAAGTCGATTGGGCAAACGTATTAATGGATCTAAAGGCAGAAGAAGCCTGGGATTACTTCAAGTTAAAGATGCATGAGCTGTCGGAGGCCTGCATTCCAAAAAAGGGAAAAAGATTACAAAGCAGGAGATTTAGACCGAGCTGGATGAGCGACCGACTCAAAGGGGCGATTAGGAAAAAACAGAAAGCGTACAAAGAGTGGAAGAGGGGAGGGATTAGTAAAGAAACTTACCTTAGTGAAGTCAGAGAATGTAGAGATAGAGTGAGAAAGGCCAAAGGCCGTGTAGAGTTGGACCTAGCGAGGGGAATTAAAAGCAATAGTAAGAGGTTTTACAGCCATATAAATAGGAAGAAAGCAAAGAAAGAAGAAGTGGGACCGCTGAAGACTATTGCCGGAGAGGAGATAAAAGACAATCTAGGCATGGCGCAATATCTCAATGAATATTTTGCATCGGTGTTTAATGAGGCCAATGAAGGTATTAGGGATACTAGCACCACTACAGAGGGGCATTCAGGATGGGGGATTACCGTATCCGAGGTAGAAACAAAACTTGAATGCCTTAATGGGGCTAAGTCGGGAGGACCGGACGATCTTCATCCGAGAATATTGAAGGAATTGGCGCGGGAAATAGCAGGCCCATTAGCGATAATATTTAATGAATCTGTAAACTCGGGGGTGGTCCCGTTAGACTGGAGAATAGCTAATGTGGTTCCTATTTTCAAGAAAGGGAAAAAAAGTGATCCGGGTAACTACAGGCCTGTTAGTTTAACATCTGTAGTGTGCAAGGTATTAGAGAAAATTCTGAAAGAGAAACTAGTTGAGGACCTGGAGGTTAGTGGCAATTGCGATAAATTACAACATGGTTTTACGAAGGGCAGATCGTGCCGAACGAATCTGATCTCCTTCTTTGAGAAAGTAACGGATTTATTAGATAAGGGAAATGCGGTGGACCTAATATACCTGGATTTCAGTAAAGCGTTTGATACTGTACCCCATGAGGAATTATTGGTTAAACTGAAAAACATGGGGATCGATATGAAAATCCAGAGGTGGATAAGGAATTGGTTAATGGGGAGAATGCAGCGGGTCGTATTAAAGGGTGAACTGTCAGGTTGGAGGGAGGTTACTAGTGGAGTGCCTCAAGGTTCGGTTTTGGGACCCATTTTATTTAATCTATTTATAACTGACCTCGGAACCGATTGCAGGAGTGGGCTGATAAAGTTTGCGGATGATACGAAGGTGGGAGGCGTTGTAAATTCGGAGGAGGATAGGGATATCCTGCAGGGAGACTTGAACGAGCTTGTGAATTGGAGTATCAGGAATAGGATGAAATTTAATAGTAAAAAGTGTAAGGTGATGCATTTGGGGATGACTAATAAAAATTTTAGTTACAAGATGGGGACGCATTGGTTAGAAGTAACGGAAGAGGAGAAGGACCTAGGGGTCCTAGTAGACCGCAGGATGACTATGAGTCGACAATGCGACGTGGCGGTGAAAAAAGCCAATGCTGTCTTGGGATGCATTAGGCGAGGTATATCTAGTAGGGATAAGGAGGTCCTGCTTCCGTTGTACAAGGCGCTGGTGAGACCTCATTTGGAGTACTGTGTGCAGCTCTGGTCTCCCATGTTTAAAAAAGATGAACTCAAACTGGAACGGGTGCAGAGAAGGGCCACTAGGATGATCAGAGGAATGGAAAACCTGTCGTATGAAAAGAGACTAGAGGAGCTTGGGTTGTTTAGTCTGACAAAGCGAAGGCTGAGGGGGGATATGATTGCTATCTTTAAATATATTAGAGGGATTAATACGAGGGAGGGAGAAGAATTATTCCAGCTTAGTACTAATGTGGATACGAGAACGAATGGATATAAACTGGCCGTGGGGAGGTTCAGGCTTGAAATTAGACGAAGGTTTCTGACCGTCAGAGGGGTGAAATATTGGAACGGCCTTCCGAGGGAAACGGTGGGGGCGACGGACCTGTCTGGTTTTAAGATTAAGTTAGATAAATTTATGGAGGGAATGGTTTAATGGTAAAACATAGTAGTCAAGGAAAACCAAGAAATGGTAGGTAAATTGTATAATGGCTGACAGGGGTCAGGCTGGAGACTCTTGCCTATATGCTCGGGGTCTTACTGATCGCCATATTTGGGGTCGGGAAGGAATTTTCCTCCAGGGCAGATTGGCTGAGCCTCTGGAGGTTTTTCGCCTTCCTCCGCAGCATAGGGCAGGGATCTCTAGCAGGAGGGTTTCTGCCGATTGAAGTCACCTAAAACAGGATTGGGGACTTCAACAGCAGAGTCCAGGGAAGGGGTAGGGACGGTTTTATGGCCTGCAGCATGCAGGGGGTCAGACCAGATGATCATAATGGTCCCTTCTGACCTTAAAGTCTATGAGTCTATGAGTCTATGAGCTTTTTGTAGCTTGAAAGCGTGTACCTTCCACCAACACAAGTTGGTCCAATACAAGATATTACATTGTCATGAGTGAGAATTGCCCAGTAGGGCTTTCTCTGTAAAGAAAATAGGAACCTGAAAGCCAGCCCTTATGTACAGAAAGCCCTTAGTGAGGTCTGTAGGAATACTTTGCTGGAACTGAAGGATAAGGCTCTCTGTTTCTCACATGGCTCCTGGAAAATACATAGTTGTAAATATGTATAAACATATACAGAAATTCTGTATTATCTGTGCTATATTTTTGATTTTTACCTGTCTGTTTAGTGGAACAGAAATAGAATTCTGTTCTGTGAAGTACAGAATGTTCCTGGAGCTAGTGATCTAATGTCTATACCTTGATATTCAAAAATAAGAGTAAAGGGCACTCTGGATGGCCCCATGTCATAAAATTGAATCATTACAGGCCCACATACATCTTTCAATATTCTTATATTAAGAAACTTAGGCCATTTCAAGCATAGGAGCCTAATATTTTCAATATCAACATAAAGCATGCATATATAATCTTGAATCCACTGCATTTTCATAATTTTAATATAAATTAAGGAAGCAATAGAGTGCATTTGACACACAATTGATTATACCCATCTTTTAGTAAATTTTGAATAATTTTACATAAAAGCTTCTTTCCTGTCTCATGCTCTCCCCCAAATGTCCTCATTAGCCAATTCCTAGGCAGTCCCCACTGAATCCTTGAGACCTTTTCTTAGCTAACTATCTATCACAGAGGATGATTGGGTGGGACTTCTTTGGAGTAGTAAGTTACCTTATACCCAGCACTTTTTCTTAACTGAGTTATAGATTTCTAATGGTGTGGGAAGGACTTACCAGATAAAATGTAATGCACAGGAAGAAAGCTACTCAGCAGCTTCTTTCTAAATCTTCAGTGTGCCAGCACTGCGTACTCTGGGATATCAAAAAGATAAACTAATGGAGCAAAGATCATTGGTGTTACCTTGAGGAGATTTGTAAGTGTGTAAGAATAAGATTGGCAGTCAATTTCAGTAGTAAGAGGGGGAGAGAATGACTTAATGGTCTTAATGAAATACATTGTTTTGCATCATAAGAATGACAGCTATATTTTGACTCAAATGAGGGGAAAAACACTGGTGAATTGGTTTAAAGAGACTTCTATCTGATTCCTAAAATATATGATTATTTTGATACTTTTATACTTCTAAATTGAATATTTGAACACACAACGCATTGTAAATACGTTCCACACCACTGTGGGCAGAGAAAAGCCTGCATCATCATAAAAAGTGCTCATAATATTAATTATGATGAATTTCTATATACATGAAACTTCACTAATCTTCACACCATGTAGTCAACACACAAAGTGGATCTCTTCTGATATCTCTCTGCAAAATTGAACAGCACATATGGTATTTAAGTTGCATAAGTTTTC
Source organism: Trachemys scripta elegans (assembly GCF_013100865.1). NCBI lineage: Eukaryota > Metazoa > Chordata > Testudines > Emydidae > Trachemys > Trachemys scripta. The sequence continues at coordinate 30,787,923 of NC_048302.1, read as the reverse complement.
TTTATCTTTACGAAATATACTACAGTGTGTTGATGGGGTATGCTATTTGGTATAATTAAAACAAAACTGTAGTTGATCAAATGAATAAAATACAGGTATAATTGTTTTGAGTTAGTTAACTTGCTAATTTACAAACTTGCACTGAATCTCCCAGTCATTAATGAGATTCTACTGTGGTTTCTATTTTATCCAATGCTGCATTCTTTCAATGTATGTCATGTTGTCTATAACTTCTAGAAACAAGGATCGGGGAGGACTGATTTGCTAATAAAGAAAAGGTGTAGGAGTGAAACTCCCCCTCGACCCCGCTTCCTCTTAAGTTGCTTTGTTTTACAGAGTATGAGGTAACTTTGAAAACATAGATGCCTAATTTGAACCCACAGTGTATTTAAACAGATAATTACATGTTTAAAACCATTTGTGCATGCATAAAATATACATACATATGCATATATGTGGTTTTAACTATGTTTGCAGCTTTGGCCTAAAATATGTTTACTGTTTGTCTAAATATTATTTTCACACGAAAAAACAAAGTATATTTAAAATGTTGATCCGTAATTGGAGAGGGCTCTAAGAGCACTTGTTTTCACCAAGGCTATTTAAAGCAGACAATATCATCAGTGTCATGTACCCAATTTGCTACCTGTCGTCCACCAAAACATTTAAAATAGCCAATGAACACTGATGTCTTTTTAATACTGTAAAATACTTGTGACTAATATGAATATATAGTGGTCACCATTAAGATCTTGACAGTTGTTGCACTGCAACTCTGACCTGTCTATGAGACTTTCAGTTTTCCCTGTACTTAGACTACTGCAGCAAATGCTATTCTAAGCTGAAAATATCAAAACTTTAATGGTAATTGCAGTACAGCAAATGTCTGTACTACTTCATTTTTAATATCTGGTTTTTGTGGGCTTAAATCCATGTTAGTTGAATGACTGGTGTTAGAAGTGACTATCTATTGGTGTAAATTAGCTGAAGACTGACTGTTCCTTCCTTTAATAGTGTATGTTTTCTGCTACTATCTGATGTGCTTAATAAATTGCTTTTTAAATACAGTATGTATTCTCTTGAAATGCCTAGTTTTTATTTTTGTATTGGTTTGGCATGTAATTATATAAATGTACAAAAAAAAAAAACGGGAAATGCTTATAAGAATTGAGGGATGTTCAGTGCAACTTTATCAACCTAAAGTGGTCACTAGATGGCCTGCTAGCATAGCCTTTTTACTGAAATTTCATATGGTTTGAAGACATATGGATTCTTCTTGCTGCTGTTTTTAATCTAAAGTGATGTTTTAAATACTGTTTTTATATCTACCAGGAACACTAGATTTACTAATGCTATAAGTTATTTAAATGTCTGTCTCTTTGTGAAATGGTTTAATGTTCCAAAGTGAATTTTACACTGCACATAAAAAACAGGTTTCACAAACGAATTTTAACGTGCTGTCAAATATATCATTGGGTAGTGTTCACCCCCTTGGATGGGGGAGTGTGTGTGTAATATACAGATTATACAGTTCAGATAGAGATTTTAATAGACATAAAATATGACTAAGTTTAACTTTCAAAGGGAAATTTGGGTGCAGGAAATAAGGGTGGGGGAGAGAATGTCTTAACGTTATGTGAGAGCACAATGTTTTATTAGCAATATACCAAACTGCTTTTACATTTAAGGAAAAGAGTCCTTCACCTTCCTTTAACGCTTATGGAGCAGATTGAAAGTTGTGCTTGTTTTTTTTGTTTGTTGATTTTTTTGAGGGGGGGGATGGAGCAATGTTTTAATTCTATCATTAGTTGAAGCTATAATTTTCTCATAGCCATGTGATGGAAGTTAAAATAAAAAAACAGAGGTTAAGCATTAAGATATATGAAAGATGACCAAATAAACATTGCAAAATTTTATTTTTAAAAATGAGAGATCTGGCAGAAATAATAGATACATATCATGGGGGACATAGTCTTAGCTGGATCCTATGTAACTTTCCCATTTAATTATGAATGTAATTGATTCTGTATTTTCTCATTATATTCATAATTATTAAAATTAAATATCTTCATTTTTGTTTTGCATTCTGCCTCTGCAGTAGATCAACGTTAAAAAAATATTTTTACTAAAAACTTTATGGTAGAAAAATGTATGAATTTTGCAAAGCTGCACTGTGGAGTTTAAGATTTTTCTTAAAAATAAAGAATGTAACATTTAATTTTTTCATGTGTACAAACTTATAACAGAAGTTAACAGAATATATAACAGAATAACTACCAGACTGTTCCCATGAACAGATTATTATAACTTGTAATCTTGTTTAGAAACTGTAAGGATTAGTAGATAGATCCTGGAGACTTCTTAGGTACTATCTTGCTCAACTGGAATTGTCTAGAAATGGTATTTTCTTCATGTTAGGGCTAACTAAATTGGATTCTTCCTGAAATACTTAAGGGAACATACTGACATCCTAAATATTATTAATGATCCACTTTTTGCTCTTTTCCTAGTGGACTATGCATCTCTGCAGCTTTTACCTTTAGAATCCTCGCTGTTGCTTGGCTCGCAACATTCTTATGAGGAGGTCTAGATGGTGGTCTCTTGGGTCCTGCTTGCCAATATCGCTCTCAAATTGAATAACTATATTGAGCTCTTTGAGAACCCTCCTTCAATTTTGCCTGGAAGCATAGATGACTATGGCTATGTTCCTGGGTTAGTCAATGACTCATGGTTTAGCAAGATTGTCTAAAATGGTTCTTTATGTGCAAGTGGAAGATAACACAGTATTATTAATGTTAACATATGCCTTTTGAATCTTATATACCTCAGCATTTTATACCGCTGTCCATCAGAAGATGACTGAGAGCCAGGTGAGAGATTTGATCATGGGCCTGATATGCTAACAGTGGCCTAAGCCATGGAGAAGATTAGCAGATGCTTTCTGGACCATCTGGAGTTTGTGCATAGGCTTCACATTCAGCTGTAATCTAGCCTAGATGTGACAAACACATGGACCCTTGTGACCAGATTATTATCCAGGAAGAAGGGATGAAGTTTCCTAGTGAGCTGGAGGTGAAAGAAGCCATTTTTTAGAAACGGATGTTTCCTGTTCATTCAAGCTTACAGAGGGGTCAGAAAGTATCCTGAGGCTTTCTACCACATTGATGGATGGCGGCTGTGTACCTTCAGTGGGAATGTGAAGACAGTGTCTTAGAGTATTTTTTAGGGCTTCTTGAGCTTTGGCATGTGTGATGGGGCCAAACTCAGTCAGGTGCAGTGGAATGGAGAATACTATCTGGTCAGTGCTGGAATCTTCTTTCCCAGGTAGCCCAATATGTATTCAGTTGACCTTGTCAGCATAGTATGAGGACTGCTCTTCACATCAGTCGATGCTTGAGTCTGGCGTATAGGATGTGCAGTCTGGGTTTACTATGCAAATTAACTCTCATAGCCATGATTCTGCTGTGTTGTTTGTGGAGGAGTAGAATGCTCATTTTGCCTTCTTTCCTGCAGTGGCATGTATTAAGACTGTGCAAATCTTAATGAACAACTAATAAAACCAACTGCTTTTGTGCCATGTATGTTTGTTTGAGCTTTCTTTTCACATAAACTAGTTCTTAGAGATGGCATTATTTTCACTCTTGTCTATGGAGATTTATTAGTTGTCTAATAATTGGCCAGACAGTCCTTTTTTTTCCATAACTACAGGTGCTTTATCACTTACTACTTCTCTGTCCCACCTTGATTTCTGCAAATGATACCCATTATCTGTCATGCTGTCTACTCAAATGATGCCAGTTGCCTAAGATGCAGAGAACATTCCTTTTTACAACACTGAGAACAAACTTTCAGCGAATTACAGAAGCACCAATCTGTATATTAATTGCAGGAAATGGAAGAATTTAGGAATAGATTTATATTCATGCTATGCTTTTGCAAAGGATTTATTTTAAAGATGTCTGGACCAGTTTTTTTCCTGCATCAAAAACAAAGCACAACTAAAAGTTTTGCAAAAAGGGACATCATAATCTAAAAATTACAGTAGCTGACTGAGTGACGAATGTTTCACTGACTTTAGTTACTAATACGGCTGGACCACTTGGTTGGATTCTGAAACTAGCCATCATTGGAGAGGAATTAATTTTCTGGTGAAATTTATATGGTATTCCTCCTTTCCCTGCTTCAAATATTTATCATTTGGTGAATGGACACTTGTGTGTGTCCTGTACATCTCGTGGAATCTGTTACACATTGTACATTTTTAAAATGGACAGACATGGAATAAACATTTAATTTTTATTTTAGAGTTTAAATGATGTAGGTTTGGATTTTGGGTTATAGCAGAAGTCTATCATAGTACTTTTATTGTTGCTATCTGACTGCCATGTCATACATCTTGAACTTGGGAGGATAAGGGCTAGAGAGAGACTGAGGATGACAATCAGTATACCAAGAAACAGAAGAGGAAGCTTGAAATGTCTTCATCTGTGCAGTTTTCTCTTGTCAAGACTTCAGTTCAATTCCTAATCCTACAAACACTTATGTACACGTGTAACTTTATGCATAGAGTGTTTGTTTCCATTGAACTCAGTAAAACTTCTTGCGTAAGACTACTCATGTTAGTGTTTGGATTGGTGCACTTGTATTATCCCACTATTTACATGTAATATTTAAATTTGTGCAGGTGTTTTGTGGTAATCAGATTTGTTTGAGAAGCATGCTTTGCTCCTGCTTTGTTAACCTTGCTAAAGTCTCCTGTGCAATTAGTTGCTTAAATTCCAAAACAACTGTTCTCTTTCTGCATAAGTAAATAAAGTTAAAAAAAATATTATGTGCCCCGACGTTAGTTAATTTTGTAAATGACAAATAGAGTACTAATGACAAATTGTATTCAATTCAATGATAAATAGTTACTCTGTAGTTAAGAGTGTATACAATACTATATAATTATAAGAGTTCAGAAAAAGGTTCCTTATCAGGGCACTTCACCTCTGGAAAAATTAATACTTCTAGCCAGCAACTTGGCTAGCAATATATCAACATTTTAGAATACATTTGGTTTTCAACTGAATAAAAATGATTTAAGATGTATACTGCTCAGTAGAGAGATTCTGCAACAATAAAATATTACCTTGACCATATGTTCAGCAGCTGAAAAGCATTTTGAGTGAGTATTGAATTATGATTCTTTTTTTTTATGTAGGACATTGTACCGGTGGATGCCTCTTATGAGGTGAAAGAGCTGTATGTGCCAGAAAACAAGCTCAAATTGGCCAAAAGTGATGCAGAGACTCTGCTAACGCTGGAAATAAATAAGGTAAAGGAGTAATGGTATTGTGTTTCCGTGATTTGATTTCTGATGCTGAAGCGAGAGCCTAATCTGTCATTCAGAAGGTATAGCATAGTACCTAAACTAGTTACAAACTGTAACTTTTTAAAAATTGCCACAACATTTGCTTTTCTGTTCTTTTGGTATCTTTGGGTCTCCATGACCTCAAAACTAATTGTTAGCATTTAAAATAAATTTTAGTTAATTCCCTTAACATCTCTGACATATGAGTTGGATGGTCTGGATGATATATGTTTTCTAGTTTCCTAAGCAAAGCAGTCTCCTACCTGCCTTTTATCGATAGCTTTTTGTATAAGGTCTTAATTATTTTACAAATGTCCAGGCTTTTTTGTTTTTCTTAAAAACAAATTTATGCTATAGAAGGTGACTCTTAGTAATTTCATCCTTTTCTTTTTATTAACTGAGTTAGATTATTTTTTCCTGTCACTTATTTTTCTTTTATGCCTTTGGCTATCATGACCTCACGCTGCTTTTTCGCTCCCCTTGGCTTCCCTGCTGGATGCGTTGACCTACTCTGTTCTTATTTGATTAATTTACTACTCTTCCAGTTCAGATTTGAGCCAGTCTTTTGAAAACACAGACTGGCTGCTTTTTGTTCCTTGTATTCTTCTTTTTTCAGAGGAATTGGGCCATGAGCCAGCAAAGCACTTAAACACAGACTTAACTGTAAGCACATGAGTTTTCCTATTAAGTTTTTAATGAGGTTACTAGTGCTTAAGCATATGCTTAACTTTAGGTGCTTTGTGGGATCAAGGTCTCAATCTGTCTTGGAAGGATGTCTTAAGATTTCCAGTCTTTTTTTCCACACCTGTGGATTTTAACACTTCCCCTCACTGCAGTTTACTAGATTCCTTGCTCTGCTGCCTTCTGTGAAGTTATCTGTTGCTTTTCTGAATTAAAGTAGCTTATTGGTCACTAGTACCAAGCTTCCTTAGTCTCTTATTGTAAATTGCATCCTCTCTATTGGTAAGAAATAGATCTATCTAGAAAAATAATTCCCCCCTCCTTTTTTTGTTACTAAATACCAACCAAGTATTCAGCACAAGCTGTGGGAGAAATCTGCATTTTAATTGTCTCAACATGAGGTAAACAAAGTAGTAAATATTAGTCATGTATTTGTATTACATGCGCTCTTGCCCAACGGACCTGCACAAGCTCAGCAAGCTTTCCCTTGTGAAGAGCTCTCGACTCAGTCTCATTAATGTACATACAGAAATAATAAAACGGTCGTGATACATCTCACTGTGTGGCCTTTACTAAGTGTTAAGGGAGGAAATTCCCTGTAAACTGATATCAGTCTTTTAAACTAAAATAAATGCTAGTCTTCTTATTATGAGGCTGACAAGGGAAAAAGTCTTAACTGCTTTTTGCTATAAAAATACCACTTCTGATCGATTGAAAGATTTTTAACAGTTACTCCCAGGATTATTTTTGTGTTTTGTGTGTTTCTCTTGTCCTCTTGCTTGTATGTAAGTAGCCCTATGTACAAAACATGGCTTTTTCATTGCAGAACTATCTGAATTCTGCTAATTTGAACTACTAAAGGCCTTCAGTATACAAACTAATTGCAATTCATTTATTTCTAGCATAGCATTGGAAATTCAGCTAATGATATGCTGGAAATGTGAGAAGTGGCTCCTATTTATAAATTGTGAGGAGGAAAAAGGCATTTTTTTCTGAATGAAGAGACTTTGAGCTCTATGCTACTGATGATTAATGCTCTCTATTAAAAGCCGACTTACACACACATTAGATTTAGTATGGAGGATATATCTGTATTCTGAAAAACATTCTCAAAGGTTACTTGGGTCAGTGCATGGGGTTCACTGGTGTCTGTCTCTGTCTCTTTACCAGGTGGATATGCAATGGGTGCAAGTACTGGCAGAGGGTTGGGCTACACCACTTAATGGCTTTATGAGAGAGAGAGAATACTTGCAGTGCCTTCATTTTGATTGTCTTCTAGATGGTAAGGCATTTCAATTTAAAAATACTTTTTAAAACCACCCAGCTCTGTAGCTATGTTGTGGTACGTTGATTTGTCGTGGGAGAGAACTGCATTAGATGTGTGTGTGTCCTCTCCTGAGGACAGAGAATCAAAACTTGCAAATGATTAAACTTAATATGAAATAATATCTTGCTTTTAGCTTCCGCCTTCTTGTGACTAGATTAGTTTCGTATTCACTTTTGAAAAACTTTGTCCTTCTCCAGTCTTGTTAATTTTCAGCATTCAGGATTACTGATAAATAACTGTTAGTATGTAACTCTGGACGAAGATTGTCTAAGACACGTGCTGTGGCTGTGCTGGAGTGAAGGGAGTGTAAAATGATTCTCTGCTGAGGCTTGGAGCCATGGCAGACAAAACCAAGAAGAAGGTTCATGCCCCTTCTGGTCCTCTTTGAAGCTCTGCTTGACTCCAACCCTGTCTGATTTTGCTTTTGCCTCTTACAGCTCCCCTTTGCTACAGAAATGACTCCCGTCTCATCATTTCCTGCTGCTATTCTTTGTCTGCCATGCTGCCTCCAACACTTCTTACTCCTGTCTTATCCTAATATTCCAGATACCTAGTCTCTCTTCGTACAAATACCTCTTTAAATCCTCTTATTTTTTACAAATCTCTCAAATGCTAACCTGTATAATAAAATGCCATCATTATTTCATACTCTTCAGATTTGCATCACCCTCTGAGACTTCTCTCTCTTTCCATACTATTCCATTTCTTTGTCTCTGCCCTGTAAAGCTCATTCGTATAGAGACTTCAGCTTCTTTTTGCATCTTGTACATGACTGAATATACTGTTGTTTAACAAAATATACATCCTTTTGTAGTGGTACTATAAATGCAGCTAAAAAGTTTAGTGAAAAGAGTTTTAAAATGGTGGAGTATTTTAAGATTCTTTGGAAAAATATCTGGTTACTGTTTTTGAAACAGAATGTATCTCTGTCTGTGCATAGCTGTCCTGCAATTCTGTTCTTTTGGCTGGTTGTATCTGTAAATGCAACAGTTTTCAATATTGCCTCAATATCTTCCTTTGATTCTTATTTAGGTCAGACACATGGAGAGAAGAGTAGCACTGTAGGGAACATGTGGGAAGAAAGATGTTGGGGTGGGGGGTAGAAACAGCTGCACCCCTGTCAGTACACCTACAATCTATCCTTTGATCACAGATTTTTCAGCATTTCAGAGGCCTGTCGTTTCACAGATGGTCATTTGAGGGCAGGTCCTTCAGTGAGGTAGAAAAGAAACTTCAATTTTCAGATTGAAGGTAGAGAGGAAATGTAGAGCCTAAGGAAGGTGATAGCAGCCAGTCGGTAGTGTTAGTTTGGTGGTATTCATTTTGAAACATGCTTTTGTCCCAAATCACTTCTTCTGTTCACCTGTTCTGTTCCTTACATTTTTCTCTTTGTGTATTACCAGTTAATTACAAGCTAAAATTATTTTGTAACCAATAACAAAATGCATTCCCCTGTTTTCCCCATTCTTTGTGCGAATAAAGCTTGCTTCAGCATAATGCAGTTTCAAAGTACATAGCCCCAAAATTTTTCCTTCATGGCTTAGTTTGCAGCCCTAGAGTTGCTGCCACAGTTCTAGAGCAAATTGCGCTTTAGACCCCCTTACAGTTCCTCTTGAGTGCACACCTCAGGCAACAGGCTATGTTGCCTTCACCTCTCTAGGTGGAACCCCATGGTTCAATCACTGCTACACTAGATCTCTGGGTTGCAGCCCGCACTGGTCCTGAACAGTATTAATATGACAGGCCCCAGTTGTGTTTAACACCTGCATGAAACTTCTGTCTGGGAAGCATTATTTATTCACCTAAAGATGCATAGCATTCAGAGACGTGAGTTAAAACAACAAAACACCTACATATCTGAATCTTACCTAAACCTTATCCTTTCCTTGAAAGTTTTGGGAAGATTCATTCAGCCTAGGTACTCTGACTTCCAGGCTGTGAGACACACACTGCATTCTTTTTCTCTGTCTCTCCTACTTCATCTCTTCTGAGCTGCTGCTGCTTCCCACTCCTCCTTCTCTAGGCAGGGTTTTTTAACTGATGCTCATTTTGATCTCTAGGCTCTGGCTTTGGCAAAACAGCTCTGTAACTTGGCTGGTGCCTGGAAGCAACATCTTTCCAATTAATGGCCTAGCCACTGCTATCTTAACTTCCTTGAAGTTGTTTAGCCCAGTGGTGGTGTTTCTATTGTTGTTTCACTTTCTGTTTGCTATTGCTAACAGCTCCTTTGATTTATTTCTGTGTAATCAGACTGAATAATATCAAGCAGGTAAACTGAGGTATATAGTGTAGTCAACACAATACAGATATCTCCCTCATTCTCCATACTTGCACACCTGAGGTTTTAATAAACTTGCTGCAACCTAAAATCAGCTGTCTTTAAAGGGACTCTTTTAAAAAAAAAAAAAAAAAAAAACAAGGGGGTGGGGGAGATATTTTTTTCCCCCATATACTGCACATGCCTGAGTCCCCTCTGCGACATTTGTGGGTTTTACATTCACAGCTTCCAATTAAAAAAATTCTCTCTCCCATTGCTGAGTGAAGGGCCGAAACTGTGGAGTGAAACTGATTCTGCTCAAAGTGCTTTCCAGTGCACAAAGTGAACTGCATATGAGACTCTTAGGTTGATAAGGTGCCACAGGACCCTCTGTTGCTTTTAGGTTGATAAGTTTAATATCTAAGTAACTGTGTTAATTACGTTACAAGTTTTTTTTTGGTCAGGCTGATTATTATTTTTACCTTGTCATTTTCAAAATAGGGAAAAGTGCAAAAATCAGTTTAAATTTTCAGAAATGACCTATGATCATGGGTGCCTCAATTTTTGAGGGTCTGACTGGGGCCTTATTTTTTCCAGTGGGTGAGTGTCTAGCACCTTATAAAAATCAGGTCCTTTTAAAGAGGTTTCTAGTTGGACACCAACCCGGCCTTAATTTTCTGACCTATGTCATAAGGCTACTTAAATTCCAGGGTGTTTGTATGCATTTATTTATGCAATTTTGCAAAATTGTAGTAAACCAGGGTTAGCAATTTTTGACTATCAAGTGAAATATTAATTATGTAACATTGATTTTTTTGCAACCAAGCCTTAGTGGTGGGCAAGTAGACTTTGGCTGATAAAAGGTTTGACACTTTTGCAACACAATAAATGTTTCTCTTTTGTACAACTAAGTGCTTGATAAGTGCTGCTTTATCCTTTGATTGCTTTGAAAAACAAAGAATCTGAATACTAAGACTAAATTCTGAGTGCAAGTATGCAGCACACCTTTCATTTCAGATTATATGAGAGACTGGAATAAAAAAATATTGCATTTTCTCTTAATCTTTTCCAGCCAACTTCATCATTTTTAACTTCCTGACTCTAGGGGCAGGTTTGAAAGGTTTCTAAAATGTATTGTCCAAAGATGTGAGTTTAGCATAAGGCCAGAGATGAATTCCTAACCCCACTGAATTCATTGGCCAAACTCCTATTGACTTCAGTGGGGACAGGATTTTGCCCTAAGTGAATACTCTGGAGTTTCTCATTCTTATGGTAAGTATGACATTAAGACTTCAAGCTTTTGCAGTTAATTTACAATAACTAGTCCACTAGTCTCTCATAACCTAACTCCCTTATTGTTGTCAAGAAAAGTAGGACTTCCGGCATGTAGTAATGAAGTAAATCTTTAAAAATGAAGAGCACATGTAGCTTTAGAATTGTCAGGCTCTGGGCTAGTTTTGTGGGAAATCAACAGTTGATAAGATTGCAACTAAACAAACATATGCTAAATGTCTGACCAACTCAGTTGTTAATCTATTTTGAAACATATGGGTTCAAGTAGTTCAGTCTGAAAATATGTTGGTTCTCTAAATATTATAGTAGTAAAAACTTAACTTTTGAATAATTGAATAATGTACACTAGCTGTTTTGATGTTTTTGACCACCTTCCATCACACTGAACTTTCCCAAGCATCTGACGTACAACTAACAAAAATATAGTGGGAACCAGAGGTTAAAATGCAGATTTGTGCCCAAATGATTTTTAGAGGATCTTCTGATTTAAAAGGTAACATTGAACAAGAAGCGAAGAGCCACCTTTTACTCCCTGAATGTCAGTTCTGGAACCACATACCCTAGTATGTAAGGCTATTCTGGAAGCAATAAAACATGGAGTATCTTTAGACTCCAAGTATTTGTGTCTAGCATCAATCTTTTGACAGATAGTTCTGTCTGTGTAGATTAGAAAGTTTTGGTACCACTTTTATTAGTGCATATGTTGATTGTGTCACAACCAATTTTTAAACATGCTGGTTCTTTCTCTAAGACTTGGTGCCTAGATTACTGTATAGCAACCTTGTATCTCATAGAGGAGCACAATCTCAAGTATTTTATTCTTTAGCACCAGTTAAGTGTGATTACTTGAACTATGGGTCATGGAATGTGTAGCTTGTATTATAACTTGTTAGAAAGAGAAGATTGGGTTTGCATATGCCATTTGGTAACCATTTGTTAAGTGTGTACTCTTTATCGTACAGGGGGAGTTATTAACCTGTCAGTGCCTATAGTGCTGACGGCTAGCCACGAAGACAAAGAGAGACTGGATGGATGTACAGCTCTTGCACTGGTGTATGAGGGGCGTCGTGTGGCCATTCTTCGTAACCCAGAGTTTTATGAACACAGGAAAGAGGAACGCTGCGCCAGACAGTGGGGAACAATATGCAAGGAACATCCCTACATCAAGGTTTTTGAAAGCTGTTATCTAGCTCTAATTAAAGCTATCCTTTTTGTAACGTTATAGTTGCAAGTGGAGTAGAGTTGACACCAGCAACTGTTTACCTTGACCAAAAATTCTTTGCTCTTCTGTTTAATTTTTAGACAAAAGTAAAACTTTTTCTGTTCAATGCGGCTGATCTGTTGCATACTCTTCACTTGTTAGTGTGGCATTCTAACTCAATGGATGATCTGCATGTGAAACGTATAGAATGTGCCATAGAATCGGCAATAGATCAGAGAAGAGAACTTTCTCCTTGGGTACACTTAGGAAATGCAGCCTTCTGTTCAAGGTGGGCCCAGATGGGTCATCAAAACTATTCAAGCAGCAGATGAACATGGTGCATATGGGGTGTATCTATCCTTCCTGAATGTATAGTGGGTGTTTTGAAAATATTGAAACATTGCCTCCCCTCCCATAGCGATAATTATCTTTCCTGTTTCCTTGCACTCTGCCTACCACAATGCGTGTTCTGATCATTGAGTAGTCTTCATGACTGTGTCTTAAGGTTTGTAAACTCTGTGTGTTAGGGTTTGTAAACTCTATGGGGATACTGTACTAAAGATTACCTGGGTTATCCCTAGTTGAGATGTTTTTTGAATAGTTTTGTTGGCATGCTAATGACTCCAAACCAGCTTATTTTTTTAAATACTCAGACTAACCGTGAGTGTGTCCTAAAAAAGGAAAAGTTATTGATATGTTTTTAAAAAAATCTATACAACTAATACTTACACAAATTTGAAAACTGCACACTGCCCTACTTTACATTAGCCTTGTTAATAATATAGTGCTGTTGAACATTCTTGCGGGAGTATGACTATATCTCGAATATTGCATATTTAGCTGCAGCTAAAATTATTTCAATGATCATGCATTCCGTCCTGTACAATGACAGGTCCTGTGGATATGACAGATGGATGGTGAGATTGCAAGTTCAGTGAAAGCTGACAATTATATCGGTTAAAGAAATTCAAGAGAATGGAATGCATACAACAGGTGAATGCCACCTTATAGTATGCCACCAATCACAATATGACTTGATTAAGATTGGTGTAGAAAATATGGGCCCTCTTCTCATGTCTGCTCGGCAGCTTTGCACCACATTGTCAGCCCAGAGCAGTAGATCTGGCCCCTTAGAATTCCCCTTAGTTAAGGGGACTGTCTAGGTATCATAGAGCTGGTATAGTAGTTCCTATATGTTTTCCACATGCCCCCTTTTTTCTGCCCTTGGGCCTCCATTTCAGCAGTCTTTTGTGCAGAAAAGAGCATTGTTTTGGCATTCTTAAACTGCAGTGATCCCTAGCTATTGGAATGGTCCCTTTGGAGAACTGGAAGCCCGACATAAGTTAGATTTGCCAACAGGTGCAACTTGGCTGGAGCAGATATTCTAAGCTTTGTTACTTCAATATCCTGATTTGTGCAGTTTAAAAACAAAACAAAAAACCCTTTCCTGTATTATTGCCTTATTGTAACATTTGCATGCAGGTGTGGCACAAATTTTGTATTCTTCAAATTCCATAATGCTGGAATTTAAGGATAAATTTGTACACACAATTGCTCTTTTGTACAACAGCTGGGCAGTTACTGGCTCAGTTGCTCATTTGTCCTTGCAGAAAGGCAGCTCTAGTCTTTCAAGAATATGAATTTCATACTTTGATTTCCACACATACACTTTTGCTCTGTCTACTTAAAATTTGCCATAAATTAATATTTGGTGATAAAGGATGAGATGACACTAATAGAATACGTCTTAAAAGTTATAAATAAGTAAATACCTGTTATGACACAAATCAATAAAAGTCAAGGCAAAATAAATCTAAACACTTTTAAGTTCCCTAAGATTCCAGTTCTGTTCACAAATTCATTGTAATGGATGACTAGTCAACCAAAACTTTATTTCCTTATTTGCTACTAAATGCTTGTTGTTACTTATTGATTTTGGGTTGACCAGAGTTTTCGTAGGCTTCAGTCCAATACTGGGAGTGAGAAGTTTGAACAACAATTAAATGGCATGTGACTTGAAGTAGGAAGCTTCCCAGGCATCCACATCTTTTGACTGTGGATGTTGCATAATTACGCTGGTTAAGATGTTAGCTACTTTTCATTTCTATGCAGCAATGCATTGTGCAGTATTTTGAAGAGAAATACATGTGTCAGTCACGGATTAGTTATTCTGACCTTCTTTGCCCTACGCTATAACTGATTCAGATCACATTTCAGTGATTTTAAAAATTACCACTTAGACTCAGAGTCTCTGTAAAATAGAATTAATTCAAAACAGATTTTGGCAATTGCATTGAAGTGCAATCCTTTGGATGCTCAGGACAGCTGACAACTGTCTTCTGTAACTGAAGTGTTTTTGTTTTAATTTATATGCTAACAAAACCTCTTCTGCTCTTTCTCCTAGATGGTGATGGAGCAAGGGGACTGGCTTATTGGTGGAGATCTACAAGTCCTTGACCGTATTTATTGGAATGATGGTCTTGATCAGTACCGTCTCACTCCTGCTGAACTAAAGCAGAAGTTCAAAGAAATGAATGCTGGTGAGTCTTTTGTAGCTGTATCCTAGTATTCTCCGTATTATCCAGAAGTTTACTGCTGCAAGACTGAATGGGCTTCTTGCCCAGTAGGGACAAACATCATTTGTGGGACACATATTTTGAAAATGCTTTCTGTATCTTGGAAAACTTGAAATTCTGTCTTCTAGATGGAAAATGGACAGACATATTTTTAAAAATTTGGGTGAGCTGTGACTTGCCTAAGGCATCATAGCAAGTCAGTGACCATTGAAGTCCTGTCTTCCCAGTACCCTTCAGAAACCACTAAACAGCTGCTCCACAACTACATTCCACAACTCAAGAAAAGAAGGTAACACTAGATTGTGGTGCAGCATGATTTTAAATAATCATAAGGTAGATGTACACTAAACCTCTCCCCAGTATGTTCCCAGATGGATAAGAGTACAAGTCTGATTTTTTGTGTTTTTGTTTTAATTCAGTTCTTCAGAAAGAATTCACTAAGCCATTGAAATATTGAGCCAAAAAGGTAATCTTCAAAAACAAGAAAGTGCCTTTTTTCTCCTTCCAGATGTATAAAGAGAGCTTGACTGTTTTCAAAACTCTCTGCTTTTGTTTGTTAGAAACACACACACACACAATTAGAGGACTGGATTAGCTTGACTAACTAAAAACTGAAATCTGAACTAGTTGGAGGAGAGGAAGCTATTTTTTTGTCAGGCTGTCTAAAACTGTGTGGGTGTGTTAATACCTATGAAACTCAGACTTTTTTCTGTGAAAGATTTGACATCCCTGATCTTTCAGTTGAATGCCAAGAGTGCTCCCGCTTCAGTTCCCTAGTCCTCAAAGAAGTCCTACAGCAAAAACAGGGAAGACAGTTGGTATTTCTTATGGCTTGACGGGCAAAAAAATAACCCTTTTTTGAAAATAAAATCTTTCAGACCTCTTTTGTACATCATAAAGAAGCCAAAAAAGCAAAAGTATAGTTTTTTTGCAGGTCACCTTTGATACTGCCTTTTAAACAAGCCAGATATTATTGGTGTTCTGTGAGTTTAATTCTTTGGAATGCCTGTTTAGTGTTTTTCCTTACATATTATCTTCATTGCCTTTTACACTCTTTTTAATTAAATCTATTCCATGCTGCTCTTTGGGAACAAAACACACAAGCTTTGCAAGGAAACTAGCTTAACAAAAGGTATTAGAATTCTTTTGAAAGTATTTGGGATCCAATTACTAGCTTCACATCAGAGAAAAGTAACAACCGTATGTTAGTTTATTTGTTTTCCGTTTTTAGAAGTTCGTGTTAGATAAATAAGTAACAGACCAAGTGGTAATGGCTTGGCAGTATAGTTGTTTGTTCTTTGCGCTTTTAGCAGAGCAGCAACAAACAGGCTGCTAAGAAAGCACTATAAGGTGTGGGAGAGAGAGGTGAAAGATGGAACCCAAATCAGCTAAGGCCTGGGTTTCTGTTTTATAATAAAGTAAATTGAATTTCCCATATATACAGAGTTTGAGATATAGAATCCTTACTTTAACTCTTAGTTATCTAGTGAGCAGACAGACAGTTGTCTGACACCTGAAAGACCTGTTACCCTGTTGTTCATTATTTCCTTATAACAAGGTGGTAGTGCTACTATGCAATCATGCGTGAGCCTCATGTCCCTCATTGATTTTCAGTGGAAGGAAAAACACCAGGTTTTTTTGGTTTGCTGTATTATTGAAATGACTTTAAGGTAATATTAACTCTAGTCTACCTGTGTCAGCTGCTTACACTGCATAAACTCTACTATGATGATTAAAGGTGGAAGAGACGTATTAGATTGTGTCAAATCCCTTTGTAAAAGGTAGGCTACATTCCTTTTACAGTGGGGGCAGGAGGAAGGGAGGGAAGGGGCAGGAGGCAAGGTGGGATATTAGAAGAATTTTATTGACATCTCAGATGTTCTGAAGACTGTGTGCTTCCTCAGGTTTATGGTCCGGTTATTTTGTAGTCTAGTTCATTAAGACCTCCTTGTCCAAAGAACTTTCATGTTCTGGGATCACTGATAATGTGATGCCTGTTTGGTAGAGTTCAGCAGAAAGCTACTGGATTTGCATCATTCTGGTAGCTTTATATTCAACAAATGCCATTGCTGTTGCGTATGGAGAAAAGTTTGTGTATTCTAGATAATAGGGGTGCATGGGTTAATGTATTACATAACATTTTCTTCTGTGAATATTATGTATACCTAAAACAAAACCAATATCTTCAATTTCATCCAGAATCCAATAGGTAGAGCCTTGAGGAGATACAAAATTTATATCCGCGGATATCTGTGGAGTTGCAAGGCTCTACCTGTAAATAAGCAAGACCATCAGGGCTATGGCCAGCAACCGTGCCAGGAACTGTAGCAGCAAAAGCAGCAGCAGGTCAGGCCGCCACTTGCAGGAGCCACTGCCCAGCCTGGGCAGCTCTTCCGGCATGGCTGTACGGCCCCTAGCTCTACCCACTGGGGCGAGCACCAGGTTCACCAGCAGCTATCCCTGGTCACGCTAGTATATGCAAGTGGCTAGCACGCTCCCAGACAGGAGACGCAGACCACTATGTGGAAGGGACCGTGGGACCAGCCAGCTTTCTGTGGACCATGATTTGAGAACCTCTTGGTAACCAGTGCAGATCATGGATCACAGCTGTAATATGCTCTTGGAGAGATTCCCCACTCAATAAGCAGACTTGTTTTTTAGTCTGTTTTTCTGAATATATGTAGGGGGGAGTAGCTCTGTGGAGAGCTCATTGCAGTAATCTAATTTCTGAGTGACTAATGTAACTGTATAGGCAATCCATTATTGACACAACTTGATAACCAAAACCTGGACTTATTTTTTTGCCTCTGCTCTGTGAGTAAGGTGTGACTCCGTGCTGTTTGGCTAGTTCCAAAATGCTGATAAAAATACATAGAGCACTGATCACAGTTTAACATTGTTGAATCATGCAGCCTACTGCTCATGGTCTGAACTTCGCAAAAAGTAACTAAACATTTTGGCCCTTTTTTTTCTTCCTATAGATGCTGTTTTTGCATTCCAGTTGCGCAACCCAGTGCACAATGGCCATGCTCTGTTAATGCAGGATACCCATAAGCAGCTTCTAGAACGGGGCTACCGGCGTCCGGTTCTGCTCTTGCATCCACTTGGTGGCTGGACAAAAGATGATGATGTTCCTCTGATGTGGCGTATGAAGCAACATGCGGCAGTACTGGAGGAAGGAATATTGAATCCAGAAACAACAGTGGTGGCCATATTTCCATCTCCCATGATGTATGCTGGACCAACGGAGGTAGATAAATTGTGAGAGTATAAAAACAATTCCAGTGTTAGTCTGTAATGTTTTGTATTATTGCGCTGTGTATTATTGTGCTGTGGTTTGTATTTTTTTTTTTTTAAACTGGCAGTTGAGCCTTTAATAATAATCTTCTCTTCCTTAGCAAACAGCACCACAGAAATCCCTTTGCTATCCAGGCAAATATCCATGTTTCTATGCAGTAATTCCTGTTTGTTTTAGAGGATTTAAAGTGGGAGATGGGAGACAGAGCAGTGTCAAATTTTTAGATGCCGTTTCCTTTTTTACAGTTAAAAAGACATGATGTATTATCTCTTCACCTTTTCTTTTTAGATGAAGTTATGAAGTCTTTTAACATATTGAATAATTGCCAAAAAACAGATTTTAGAGATCATAGTTTTATGTCCCAATTAAAAATGGGACAGTGGGGTGGGTGGATGGGGGTGTGTCTTTGGCAAACTTAATCTAGGGAGAATTGCTTTACGGCGTTACATAAAAATGATTATGAAATAACTTTTGGCAAGATTTTATTTAGAGGTCTGCATTCAAATTGAACCCTCTAGAGGTTGTGGGATGCAGTGAAGAGAATTAAATGTTGACATTTGGGGGAGATTATTTGACTCAGGGGACATTGGTTCTATATCTCATTATGATTTTTTTTTCTTCGGGCCATGGGAAGTTCAGATCCTGACTAGGTTCACAATAACTGAAATTAACCATCTGATGGCGTTTTGATAGACTTAGTCTAGTTACCATAGACAGGGAGTCCACATAGCAAAAATCAGCAGTTGCATTTAATGTTCGGTTACCTCTCATTGTTGGCAGGCAAGGTAGTTATGGAGACTGAGCTGCCTTTTCACCCACAGAGAAAGGTAGCCCCAGATCAAAGCATGTTAGCTAGGCACCATGGGAAGCTTGAGCTGTTGCTTGCGGTGGATGTGTTGCCACCTTTCACTAAAACTAGACTCATGCAGTTTTTTAAAAAAAATCTCTTTTTTGGCATTAACAATATTTTTGCTTTTGGCTGCTTGTTGTACTCTGTTGTGGTTTAAGAAACCAAACACCCGTAAATTAAGTCGCTTATGAATACAGTGTCCCTGTTTCCATGTTTTCCAAGTGCATATCTTGAGTGTGTAAGAGGGATTTGAACGAAACGACTCACAACCTTCAGTTGTGATAGTGAATAAAATAAGAAACATCCTCTAATTTATGCAGCATTTCCAATGACCTCAGAAAGCAGCCTGCCAGTAATGTGTTGTAACCAGCTAAAGGGGGAAAAAAAAAAGACACTCTTCCTTTAATCATTTTCTGTAGGTCATTTAGAAGACATTGGTACCAGATTTGTTTCTTTAGTGCAAATGATTTACAGAACAACAGGCAGCTGTTAAGCCACTATGGTTATCAACAGGATGTACATGGTTTTCCAATCTGTAAAGATTTAATGGGCATGTTTTGTAGGCCTCAATTTAGCATTTTTGTACTTTAAAAACCTCTTTTTATGGTGTGTTGGGTAACCAGTTAGGAAATTATATGTGCAGTCCTGACAGTTATCTCTGAAGGAAAAGAATCAATTCCAAAAAGGGCAAATGCCATATAAAAACCTTAACTGCTTCACCCACTGGGGAAGATGAGCACATGCCAAGGTAGGGCCAGTCAAGCTTTTTTGCTGCCCCAAGCGGCGAAGGGGGAAAAAAAAATAAAATAAAAAAGCTGCAGTCGGCGGCACTTCGGCGGCAGCTCAACCATGCCGCTTCGTTCCTTGGCGGCAATTTGGCAGCAGGTCCTTCACTCCAAGAGGGATTGAGGGACCTGCTGCCGAATTGCTGCTGAAGACCCGGACGTGCTGCCCCTTCCCATTGGCCGCCCCAAGCACCTGCTTCGTTCGCTGGTGCCTGGAGCCGGCCCTGTGCCAAGGAATATGAATGCATCACACTTGGACAATAGCTGCTGATTATGTTCTTGCCTCTCACACTTACACTTTATATGATTCTAAAGCTTTTTGAAATTATTCTAATGAAACACCAGTGGTATCCTCCACCACGTCTCATTGTGGCGGAGATTCCTTGGTTGCTATTAGACGATATTAGCTATTAGTATGATAGTATAAAACATAAAATTTTCCTTTAGAGATCAAGAAAAGCCCAACAGCTGTACTGGCCCATCTGCATGTTGCTTGTGTAAGTGATGGTGTGTTTGTGGTGTAAACGTGTAAAATAGCAGGCATGCCTAACAGACTTCAGATGCTTTCTTTGCACCCATAGCCCTCATCAGCAATGGAATCCGGTACATGTGCTGTCTAGCTGTGGTCAAGGTGAAAATTCATACCAGTTGTACAGTGGTAATTCTATAATTAGTTTCTGGTTCCAATATTTGCACAGTACTTAGATACTATGTGAGCTCCCCTCTTAAATGTTAAATCCTATGTTTCTTGCCCTGTTAACACTGTTAAGACTTGAAGTATAATTTAATGCAGAATACAATGTCATGCATAGTAACTAACACACAGGATATTCATCTTTCAATAGGATATCTGCGTATGAAGCAGCTGCAGAAGCAGGCTCTTGACTCTTAAAACTGTAAAAATGCGAATTTACATTTCTGCATGTAAATGTTTGGAGTAGGAAGATGATTATAGGTGTCTGCAGCAGTCTGTTAAACCTAACTTTTTGCTGACACAATTAATTATTTCTAAACTTGCATGTTTATAATGTCACAGTAACATAACAGTCTCACCCTATGATGGATCTTCTGTATCACTTTTTCTCAGTGGTTGCCTGGTATTTTTCTTTTAAGACATTTTAATTACTGTCTAACTCAATGTGTCTATTTTATGTTATGTATGTTAGTTTATAGTTATTTTTATGAGAGGGTAAGAATGCAGTTTTTAAAATTTTGTCTTCACATTATCAAGTGTAAAATTCTGTAAGCTACACTCTTATAGTCTTAAAAAGTTGCCTGCCCTGCAGGGAATTTTCTAACTTGCAGGGTGAATTCTATTGATTTCCTATAAAAGAGACACACTTCCTCAAGATAGATAGAATTTTAAGGCATCAGGATCGTACACTGAACGAAAACATGCATATGCACAATGTGCTGTACTTGTTAAGCTGTATTTAATTTCCCCCCACATGTGCACATCAAAAAGATGTTCCGATTAAAGTGCGAAAGTTGACAAACATGAGAACATTTCCCATTAAGGGGATAAATTGATATCCGCTGAACTTCTCTATCATTTTCAGTCAATTACTTACTATATATTGTACAGCTAAGCCACACACTGAAAATATTACAACCAACAATGGAACAAGAAAATTTGCTTAAGATCTGATGGTATAACTGGTTATCCTAGAAGCCACAGAACTGCTACTTGGTTACAAAAAAATCTAGTTCTGTAAGAACCGAAGATATTTAATTGATAGGTGTTACTTTGTCCTATCAGAGATTACATCATAAAAAGACTCCAAGTGGTTTTACTCATAGCGCACTTAGATTGGGATTTCAAAGGTGAGGGAATTAGGTGCTCAACTTGCAGTGAAATTCAATGGGATTTGGATGCCCAAATCCCTTAGGCTTATTTTGAATACTAGGAAAAATATCTAAAACATACATGGAATCACACAATATGTTACACTTTGGAATCTGGTAAGTATTACTTGCAATCTGCTATCCACCAATTATGTTAATGAGGATTATCTACAGACAAAAGTTAAATGAGTTCCTCAGTTCTCTGAAAACAGTTCTGTGTATGGCTGTAGAGGAATGTCAGTTCTGTTTAATGTGGCATAGTCTATACACAGAATTTGCTTTTTAAAGAAAAAAATTTCTGCCTTCAATAAATAGCTTAGTTATAGGGGAAAAAATGTGGCAAAGTTGAGCTGGTGGAATGAGTGAAGCACTTATAACTATGAACTTTACAAAAAGTAATGTAGGGAAAAAAAGTTGATATGTCTCAGTTTTTAATATGTGTGAGTGTATATAAGTGCATATTAAAAACAAACAAACCCCGAAATATGTTTTAATATGTCAATGCTGCTTTAAGATTGAAATTTTAACAAAAACTCAAGGAAATGCAATGGTAATGTTTCTAATAAGTGTTGTTTCCTCCCTTTTTCATTCTGGATATATTTCAGTCTAACAAGTAATCAGAAATAGTGCACAGATGCAATATGGCTGTGTTTAAAATTGCTGTGGGAACTGTAACTTTCACATTTTCTAGCTGTTAAGATTTGCAGTTTTAAAACTATTTCTCTTGATGTAGGTGAAGTAATTGTAGTAAAGTTCTATTCTTTTAAGTTCCTGAATCTTTCTCTCGACAACCTAGTCTGCCTGAATATATTGCTAATAGAAATAGCAGTGACTTTGGAAATAGACAAAGGTACAGTATTCCTAGTGTATATGACATGGGGAATACCCATCTTCTAAGACTCTAAGGGACAGATTTTCAAAAGAGCTCAGCATGCAATAGCTCCTGTTTAAACACCTAAACAAAGTGGACTGATTTTTCATTTGTGCTCAGCATTTGTTGAGACTAATGGGAGCTGCTGGGTACTGAACACTCTTGAAAATCTTGCTACTTCATTGAGGTACCTAAATAGGTGCTGAGCTCGTAGAACAAATAGCCTCAATTTTGAGGACTGAACACTTCAGAAATGGTGTCCCTACATCTTCTGGATCTTTATAAGAATGGCCATAATGGGTCAGACCAATGGTCCATCTAGTCCAGTATCCTGTCTTCCGACAGTGGCCAATGCCAGCTGCCCCAGAGGGAATGAACAGAGCAGGTAATCATCAAGTGATCCATCCCCTGTCGCTCACTCCCAGCTTCTGGCAAACCAAGACTAGGGACACCATCCCTACTTATTGTGGCTAATAACCATTGATGGACCTGTCCTCCATGAATTTATCTAGCTCCTTTTTGAATCCTCTTATAGTCTTGGCCTTCACAACATCCTCTAGCAAAGAGTTCCAGTTGACTGTGCGTTGTGTGAAGAAAGACTTCCTTTTGTTGTTTTAAACCTGCTGCCTATTAATTTCGTTTGGTGACCTCTAGTTTTTGTGTTATGAGAAGTAGTAAACAACACTTTCTTATCTACTTTCTCTACCCCAGTCATGATTTTATAGACCTCAATCATATTCCACCTTAGTCATCTCTTTTCCAAGCTGAAAAGTCCCAGTTTTATTAATCTCTCCTCTTACGGAAGCTGTTCAATACCCCCTAATAATTTTTGTTGCCCTTTTCTGAACCTTTTCCAATTCCAGTATAGACCACTTGCATGCCAAATGGAAAAAATTTCATTCCTTGCCTGTGTTTGTCAGTTTGGGCTCTTCTGTATATCTTGAAGTAGTTCTTGGTGAGAACTGCTCTTTTACACAGGAATAGCAGTACGGGATCAGACCAACGTCTGTCTAGTTCAGTATCCTATCTCCATCAGTGGATGGCACCAGAAAGCTGCAAGCAGCTGCTTGATAGGTTGATATAGGGTAATCTGGCCCCATGAAAGTCTCATCCTAATCCTTAATAGCTAATCTGTCTTCAACCCTGAAAAATTGAGATTTCATCTCCTTTGTGCTGCAGAGCTACTCTCCTTCTTCATCACTAATGGGTAATGTTACCTGTGGAATTGGATGTGGTCCAGTATTACTGCTGGAGTCTCCAGGACTAAGCCTTGCCCTTCAGCTCAGGCCACCAGATCTTCTGCATCCAGTGGTGTAACAAAATAGTGGTTCCGTTTCTCCTGACCGTTTTGTCTTAACTTTAAGTTGTATTTGTTTTTGTGCAGTAGTGACTTTATTTCAGCTTCTCTGGTACAGCACCTTTTGTGTTACTCACCCCCCCCTTCCCTTCTCCCTACCCGCCCTCCCCTTTCCCTCTCCCCCTGCCCCGCCCCCCAGCAGCAGAGCAGCCTTGCAACCACTGAGCCAAGTCCAAGATGTGCTGTAGGCTGCTTTTCGGGACCCTCAGGGGGCGAGCTGCCCTGCTACCATAAACCATAGACCCTCACTTTGCTAGGGTACAGGTTTGGGAAGGCAAATTGTGCCCAGCAGCTGTAAACCACCCACCCTCACCCTGCCAGGATATGGGGCTTTGACTCAGACAGGTGTGTGGGCAGGGTTGAGGACAGCCTGCTGAGGGGTAAGTTGTGTACTCCAGAGACTGCCTTTCAAAAAAAGGCAAAAGCAAAACCCCCTTCATAATGCAATAATTCATACTGTTAATGGTTTAAACCCTTTGTCTGACTTCCCATCCTGAGGGATGTGTTTGCTGGGGCTTTTTTTCCTCCCAGACACACTTTCACGGTGCTGGAAAGGATTCATACCTATCAGATGTTCAAAATCAAGACTTTTAAAAGTCGGATGCAGAGAATTATTCACCCAGAAGTCAAAATGGACATTGCTATGGACATAATTTTACCATTGTGGTAAAGGTGTGCAAAGATCCAAAACTTCATACTATCAACCACTTCCTGGCAGTGGCCATTCGTAGCCAGTTATCTCCAGCAGCTAGGATTGCTGGTGCCATGTATCAGCTTCATCCCCAGGAATTTTTTCTGAGGACATGGAACAACTCACTGGATAGAGTGGAAAATCAGGTGTCATTCCCAGATCACATCTGAATGTCCCTTTGTGGGAGGGTAAATACAAACCATATGCTGCGAGGCAGGCCAGTTTTTCTTTTAGACTTATTGCAGAAGCAAGCCTTGTAGGCAGAACGGCATACTTGAAAAACAAACTTCCAGAATCTTAGAGTACACATCCTTTGAGTTCACATTGACAGCTGTGTCAGTGGTGTGTCTGAACAAAAGCATACAGCCACGGCCGCACAGATTCAGACAGTGGTCCGTCAAGTCCACTGTCATATCTGGGACCGTGGCCAGTAGCATTTACTTCAGAGGAGTGTACAAGAAACCGTGTAGTGGGCAGTTATGGGGCTCAGAGGGGAAGTTTCCTTTCTCTTTTCGTTAGAGGTTGGTTTGCTTATGATTGAAGAATGAGTGTTTGCCTCTTACAAAACCAAGGAGTAACCAGAGGTCAAAGCCTCTCTGTGGCAATGGAGGGAGTGTTCTGGAAAGAGAAGAATCTGCTGTTTTTCATGATAGTTCACGTAAAAGGTGCAGACTAGAGGAAGTGGGAAAACTGAAGTTCTCCTCCTCCGCTAGCCCAAAAGGTACTTCAGACTTGTTAGACAGTTACCTCTATTGCACTTTTAGAAAACTCCAGATCTCTTGAAACGAGAATTCCTTCATTTGAAGCTGGTTGACCTACAGCTAACAGCCTGGCCATGGGGAAGAGAATTGTAGTTCAGTAGAGATTCTCCATTAGTTTCATCGATATTTTTGGGGTATCCAGACAAAATGTAACAAGGAAATTTTATTTATTGATTGGATGGAATCACATTTCTGGTATGAGAGGAAACCGAAAGCGATCTGGGACAGGGACTGTCTCTTTATTTGTATACTGCCCAGCATGGTGGGGCCCTTCTATTATTGTAGCATCTAGAGACAAATAATCATAAAGTTTGCGGGATCCTGGCTACACTAGAGTTTCTCCAAGCCAATTGCTATGGTGCTTGGTTGTAGGAATCCAGTCTGAGTGCGTAACAGCCCTAGTGGCATTCTTTATGCAAGGACATCAGAGAGTCTGAGTATCATCAGAATGACAGATTAGACAAGCCTGTGGCTGGTCTTTCCAGGTGCCATTACCTCCAAAAGGCAGGGTTTAAATTAGTTGTTTTATCCATAGAAGAATCTCACTGTTGTTGTGAGGGAAAGATTATTCTTATAGCTCCAGGATCTCTTAGACCCAAAATGAATTCTTCTTTCCACAGTTAGTGGGAAATAATTCTCGCATCATCTTGTTCTAATCCTTAGCACCTCTTTGGTCATCCTAGAGCTGTAAAGATCTATTTCAAGCATGCATGTATCTCAAGAAGTACACATGCCAGTTGTACCACTTTTATTTCATTCTATCCATAATGGCACAGCCTGGGTCTTCAAGGTTGCTGCATGCAAGATGTTAAAATCCTGCACCAGTTGGAATGCTAGGCATCCGAAAAACTATTTATGAAGAAAGATTCACAGCTCCCTCTACAGTGTTCCTAGTGGGCCTTGCGGGAAGCCTCATCTGAGGAAGATTTGCAAAGTAGGTTTCCATTCCTCTGCAGAGGTATCTACTCATAGGAGGTACTGCTGGGTTGGTTACCAAATAATTCCTTTAAATTACAAATTTCTTGCAGTATATGGGGGGAATGTCTGTTTCTGCCTGTAATTCTATTACAGTAATTAAAACTCTGCTTATCTTTTCACTCCCTGGTTCTGTGGTACACTACTTTCTATTAGTAATGAAAGAGGAGAAAAGTTGTGTGACAGAATGAGAAATTTGTGACCTGGTAATTCTCTTTGTTAGCAGATTCTCTCCTTATTCAACCTACCCTGGTGGTCTGGTAAATGACTAGAATGAAATTTGTAACAAATTGGAATTTTTCTCTAAAGAAGACTTGAACACTTAATTGCTTTAAGGTTATTATATATGAATCAAGTTGTTATTTTAATGCTAATCCGTTGCTGGAGGATTTTTACAGTTTTGGAAGAACTCTTCTGGTGGCCTGAGCTGCAGGGTGGGGGCTTAGTGCTAGAGCCTACAGCAACATTGGATTGCCTCCAAATTTCTTAGGTAAATGGTATTAA
The DNA here is from genome assembly GCF_013100865.1 of Trachemys scripta elegans. Lineage (NCBI taxonomy): Eukaryota > Metazoa > Chordata > Testudines > Emydidae > Trachemys > Trachemys scripta. The sequence goes on along the minus strand of NC_048302.1, from coordinate 30,761,298 downwards.
CCCAGTAGTGATGCATGAGGAGAGAAGCTGTTAACAGAAAATTATCAAGTAAGAAATCACTCATTCCAGTGTAACTTTGATTATGACCTAAAAGTAATTCATCAGAAATTAACATTTTTCTATTTAATTGCTCAATTCTTGTCATTTGCTGACTTATTCTACTGTGAAAACTCCTTATGATAAAAGAAAAGGACAGTGGGGAATATGCAGTCCTTTGGCACTCTGCCTTCCAGCAGTCTCTTTAGTCTCTTGCCATCTTGCAGAACTTGCTAATTGATCAAACTGTCTTCAAGATGCCAGATGCCTCCTGATCTACTATGGCCACCCAGTGCAGTTTGGAAGGCCAGGGAAACACAGATGGAGAGTTGTTTTTAGTTTGTCTTCAGTTTGGCAGAAGTAAAACTGCTGAAAGTGGGTAAATGTTTATTTCATAGTACTGATTAACTTATAGTAATGCTTGCAATTAAAATGTTTATATATGTAATTTTTTTATTGCTCTGATGGGATTTTTGGCAGCGAATTACTGGGCTGCATGTCTTTTAGAGGAGGAATGTATTTCATTTAAAAATGGAAATGTGGAGCCAGATCACATTTCATTGATGGAAAGACTTCCTTTGTATTAAACTGTCATTATGCTATAGGCCAATAAATTACCCAAAAATAAAGCATGTTCAGAGAAACTACTAAGTGTTCCCAAAAAGGATAACAAAAAAATTAAAGATTGCTTAATTTTTCTTCCCAACTGTGTTAAACACAAACGAACAACCCTTTTCCCCACCTCAGCTGAACCCGTCCCTCCCCTCCCCCCAAATTAATATAGAATCTATTAGGATTTGCAGGTGGGATTTTCAAAAGTGCCTAAGGACCCAATTTCCAAAGGTATTTAGGTGCTGAGAGATGCAGATAGGCACCTAGTGGGATTTTCAAAAACACCTGAGCGGGATTTCTGAGTGAGAGAGGCTTTGGGGAGCTTTGGTTTTAGCAGTGATATGCAGAGGTGTTGGGAGCAGGGAGCCCAGAATCTCATCAGAGGAGCTCTTAGCCACCTCCACTCTTGCTTGGTTCGCTGAGAGACAAAGCAGGAGTGCCTGGGGTGCAGAGTGCTCGAGCTATCTGTGCACTACGAGTTCCCTACTTCCATGCAAAACAGTGCAACGTTTACCCCAACTGTGTGGTTAGAAATAGCCTCCTTCTTACTGGTTGGAGTGTTGAATTGATGTATTGAAGTAGATGGTTAATGTGTGAATCCTGTAGATTTTATTTAATGGTTTGTTTCATTGTGTTGTATTGGGTGATAGTTAATAAAGGGAGTTTTTTTAAGTAACAATAGGTTATAGTGTATTAATATGGGAAATTATTGTTTGTCTCTGTTAAGTGATGTGGTGTGTTATGCATAACTGTTTTTTCAATAATTGGCATTTATGGTTGGAGATAAATGTTGCACATTTTATGCAGAGATGAAGGGGAAAGACGTTTATTATGGTGGGTGTATCTGGGTGAGGTAATATACGTATGGCAAAACTGTAGTGGATGGGTGAGCATTGTGTTAGGGATTTCTTGTGGTGGCTTTTTATTTCCTTTTTTTTCTTTATTGTTGTATTGGTGAAATATGCAGTTGAGCAACCTTACCTGCTTTTTAACATTTTGTTGGGACACTGTATATTCAACTCATGAACCTTTTTTTTTTTTTTTTTTTTTTTTTTTTTTTTTTTTTTTTCCAAATACGAAGCAGAGTTAATTGAACACTGGTGCACTTTTAAATATGCATTTCCGAATTTTGCTGTTGAAAAGCAACATTGTGAGAGAATGCATAATCTTTTAAGGAAGTGCATTTTAGTCCATCAGATTAACTTTTAAATTTTGGGGGGGAATATTGAGGATTGCTCCTAGAAATGGTAATACTATGGAATGGGGAAATAGTGTGTGCTTGGGCCTAAACTATTGCTATAATTTATTTTAGTATTTTATTACCCACAAGAATACTCCAGGATGTGTGCTCCCTTGTGTCTCAGATCAGTGTTCCAAACACTATGCTAAATTACTGTATTTTAAATGTATAAAAGACTCAAGGCAATCTTAGATGTCCTTGGATTGCCTAGAGATGAAGCACCACTTATGGGCAATACATATAAAAATGATGCAGATAAATTATTTAATTTTAGGCTAAGTCTAGATGAAGGCTTGTATTTACATGTTTAAATATTTGAGGAAAAACTTGTGTTTGTGTGTTTGTTTAGATTAGGATATGGAAGTCATTTCTGTATTATCAATCGAGGCTACCTGCCTATGGTCATTCACTGTTTGAAGGGTGTGAGACACTCTTCTGACATGGCACGTTAGTTCAGTTACATTTCTTGATCTTTGTAGGCTTATCCGAACAGCACTTCTGCGTTGCTCTCTACAGGCAGGTTAATTTTGACAGGGCTGTTAAACATTAAAAACGTAGTGATTTACACATTAGGTCTCTCTGTTGTAGTCTCTTGTCTTTTATAGTGGGCAATACCACATGTTTCAGAGGAAGGTGTAAAAAAATCTCTGAAATATATCTACATGAACACTGCAGTTTTTCACCTCAAGGGGAAACTTTCTTCCCTAGCTGATAAGCTTATGTTAGAAGGCTGAAACATGACAACCCTTTAAATTCATTGTTGTTAGTACAACTACAGATACTCTTATGCACGTGAATAGCTAATCTGTTTTGAATCTGATTGAGCTATTTACTTCCACGCTATCCTACACAAGGGAGTTGCATAGGCTAATTATATTACTTAGCGTTTGCCCTTATAGATTTTTTTAATTTAGTTCCTTTAAATTTAGAGGTCCCAGCTGACCATTCAATTCGTTATTCATTCCATTCATCTGTCATGTCAACATATTCTTTCCAAGCTGTGTAGTCCTATTAATCTCCTACAGAAGCTTCTCCCTGATTCTTAACATGAAATCCCTAGGGCAACTACAGGAATTGGTTACGTGGAAAAGTAAGAGGGAAGTATTCATTGTAGCCTGACTGTCTTTTAATGAAACTTATCAGCTGGAAATGGAAAACCTGCACTGAGACCAGTCAGGTCTTCATGAACCTAATAGCAAGTGCTCTGTTGAACCCTCACTGATTTATGGCTTGAGAACTGCTTAGCAAACTGAGATGTAATATTGCTTTCATGCGAACTCTTGTTTTATATTTTTACTATAGAATAACAACAAAAATATATGAAGTGATACACATTTTATTTATTTTCTTGGAACGCATGAGACGCCAGAGCATAGTTCTACATCATAGGCAATAGTGATAGTTTAGCAGTAGTGATAGCATTGTTGATCATCCCCCTTGCCTCCCCACAGCTGCTCTTTGTCTCCTGCTCATTTATTTTTCCCAAATTGTGTTCCAGGTTCAATGGCATTGCAGGTCACGGATGGTAGCAGGAGCTAACTTCTACATCGTGGGACGGGATCCAGCAGGCATGCCACATCCTGAGACTGGGAAAGATCTCTATGAACCAACCCATGGTGCAAAAGTGCTGACTATGGCACCAGGCCTCAAAACATTGGAAATTGTACCCTTCAGAGTTGCAGCTTACAATAAGAAAAAGAAGGGCATGGATTATTATGACTCTGAACAGTAAGTTGTTTTAATTTTAAAACTAAAGCGTTCTGAGTAATGTATGAGGTTTGGGTTGTATTTTTTTTTTTTTTTTTTTTTTTGCTAAGTCTTTCAGCATTTATTACCTAGTTTTTGATTAAACAGAAGCTTCTCAGAGATAAGACAGCTTGGTTTGGGAACACTTAGTTCACAGTTCTTAACTTGTTTTATAATCTTCGTATAGAAGAAATTATTTTAACCTCTACCTCTTTTGAGGTTGTTCTTCACTCTGTGTGTCCAAAAACAGTTTCTGTATATATTACTGTGGTGCCTACCAGTGCAGTGCCACTGTAGGTGGAGATCATTTGCCATTTAATTTCAACCCACTTTCTTCAGGAGTTTAAAACACAGCTGCTTTCATTTGATAATAGTTGATATCACCACAAGCTGTAAGAGTAGATGTCTTTCTAAAAAGACAGCATAAATAAGGTACATTATGTCTATAGCGTACATCTACCCTATACTACATCTGTTTGCTATGTGGTGTATCAGGTCTCAATTATACAGGCAGTTTGCTTGCCCTGATCACGTGGCCTGCTGAAGGGTGTTGTGTGGCATTGCTTCTTTTCCCCCCAGTGGTTAGCCTCTGTGAGAGCTTCCTGTCCCTTCTGGATACTGACCTGGTCTATGAGTGGTTCTAACTTTTTTTTCTGTGTACACACACACACACCCCTAATTCTTGTTGCCTTCCAGTTCAGGGAGTAGAAAAAATGTGGCTGTGTTGCAGGACCTGCACATATGACCACCATGCACATATTGCTGAAGTTGCAGGATCCCTCCCTCAGGATTTTTCTATAGAGTAGGAAGGGTGGTCTAGTGAATAGGGCAGTAGACTGGGACTCAAGAACCTGAGTTCAATTACCAGCTCAGCCACGAATTTCCTGTGTGACCTTGGGCAAGTCACTCAATCTACCTCATGCCTCAGCTCCCCTTCTGTAAAATTGGAATAATACTTCCCTACCTTCCAGGGGTATATTGTGAAGATAAAATCAATTGGTGATTTGAGGCATCCAGATCCCATGGTGATGAGGGCCATCAGGAGATGGCCATAAGAGAGCCAGTGCTTTTTTTTCTCCTACCATTTGTTTGAGGCTAGTGCTTGCAACCCCAGGCAATTGCTAAGACAAGAGAGAGGTTAAATGTTTGTTTGTTTGTTTGTTTGTTTTTTATTACTAGAGGAGTGTGGGCAGATGGAAGTAGGGAGGATTTAAGATGATATTCTGAAGAACTCCTAAACTCTGCAAGACTGAAAGTGACTGAAGCTGTGTTTTTTCTGGAGCTAAATAACTCCATAGGACCATGGCCTTTCCATAGGACCATGGCTTGTAGAGCTGAGCAGGCGTTCCCATCCCCATCACGCTAGCTGGCTGACTTGGGGGTGGGGAAGAGGAAAAGGTGGACAGATCTGCTATGTTCTGCCTCGCAGCAGGGAGAGTACTTGTGCAATGCCGACCAGGATTATATGGCAAATTTACAGAGGGAAATTATGCAGGCATTTGGACAGCCCATATAACCATGTTGTACCTGGGCCCTGTATGATGCTTAACTAACAATTTGGGATGGTTAAGTAGTTTTGGGTGTCTACTGAGCTAGAGTAATTTTCAAAAGTGCTGTTGGTGCTAAGGCGCCCAAGTCCCATTGACTTGCAGTGAAACTAAGGGCTGGTCTATGCTGCAGAGTTAGGCATGCTTATTTACATCGCTCAGTGCTGGGGAAAATGTCATGCCCTGTGCAATGTAATTAAACCAGTTTAAGCCCCAATGTAGACAACTTTAGGTTGACGGAAGAATGCTTCCATCGACCTACCTACTGGCTCTCAGAGAAGTGGATGAAAGAACCCCTTCGGTCGCTGTAGTAAGTGTTTATACTTAGAGGCCTTAGGGCATGGCTACACTTGCAGATGTAGAGCGCTGTGGGCTAAACCCGCCTTCGGAGAGTGCAGTAGGGAAAGTGCTGCAATCTGTCCACACTGACAGCTACAAGCGCACTGGTGTGGCCACATTTGCGGCACTTGCAGCAGTATTGGGAGCGGTGCATTATGGGCAGCTGTCCCAGCATGCAAGTGACTGCAACGTGCTTTTCAAATGGGGGTGGGGTGATGTGTGTGTGTATGTGGGGGGAGAGAGAGTGGGGTTTTGGGGGGCTGAGAGCATGTCAGCATGTTGTCTTGTAAGTTCAGACAGCAGCAGACCCCCCATTCCCCCCCGCGTCCCCCTCTCACACACACTCACACACACACATACACACACACTCACTAATGGCTTGCATGCCGGCTGTCACTAACAGAGCTTTGAAAGGGCATTTCCGCATTCCTACAGGAGTTCAAAACAATGACAAGAGTGGCTACTTGACTTAAGGGGATTATGGGATGTTTCCAGAGGCCGATCAGAGTGCAGTAACCCAACACCTTGTTCACACTGATGCCCGTGCATTGTAGCCAAGGCGCAGCAAACGTTATTCCTCTCGCCGAAGTGGAGTACCACCAGCTTTGTAGCCGTGGAGTCAGAGCGCTCTATGTGCCTTGCCAGTGTGGACGGGGAGTGAGCTACGGCACCCGGGTCTCCTTTATTGCGCTGTAACTCGCAAGTGTAGCCAAGCCCTAAGTGTCTAAGTGATTTTTGAACATGGGACTTAGTCCCTCTTGTAAATTTTACCCCTGTTTATTTTTTTAAAAGGCTTAATTTTAAAAGCTAACATGGGATTAGAGACAGGGATTACGTACATAGTTTGGACTGGTGCTGTTTATAATAACTGAGAGCAGTAGAACTACTTAATATTGAAAAGTTACTAACAGCACCTAAATGTTTCTGTATTTGTATAAATAAAAGCTTGTAGTTTATTAGTAATGTCAAACTAATGACGTAAATATATTGTTACTTGAAGATGTCAGAGTATAGTGATATCATGTATATGTGGTCCTAAATCAGCAATGTTAGCAATGGCAAGAAAGTTAAATCATTGAGTCTACCCACTGGTAACATGGGATAGTGCATGGGGAGACTATCCATATATTATACTGATAAGGTACTGTCACTGCTAGTGCATTGAATAAATATGCAGGCATGGCCAGTAGATTAACCTACTATTTAAGGGTCCTTGCAGTAGATACAGTAGCAATTAATATTGAGTACTATAGCCAACCAAACATTGGGCAAGTCAAGAGAAGTGTTCATGGAAAGGGTAATGTAAAGAGTAAAAACTACAAATGTGGGGCTAGGAACTAGAGAATTAAGCAACTGAGAAATGTTTTCTTTAGTTGTAGTGAAAGGGAACCAGCAACAGACAGCAAAACTGAAATGTGACAGCAGAACTCCCATTTCATCTGATGGAGAAATGTTTGTATGGTGAAGTACTCTCAGAAAAAGAGGTGCTTAGGAAGCTGAGTTTTAAATCCTTTTACAAAGAGAATGCAAGCCAGCCACCTGGGTCTCAGAGCTTGGCATTGTGGAGGGAAAACAGACTTAAATGGGTTCTGTGCTTTTCCTTTTGTCAAATGATCAAAGCAGAATTGTCTAGCATGCTGTGTTACCATTTCTTTGCATTTCTGGATAGCTGATCTTACCTACCTTTCTGCAGGAAATCTTGAGCATTTTTGCTGAACTTTTGTAGAATTTCCCCACAAGAGTACATTCTACTTCAGTGAACTATTGCATGCAGAAACCAAGATGGTACAACACTATGGTCCTGTGCTAACCCCCTAACCTTTAACATAAAATTTTATCAAACTTACCCATTGATAACTGAATCAGTTAACATTAATACAACCAAGATATTTGGAGAAACCTTCCAAATGAGTTGTAATCATAACCGTGCACTAGGTGGGTGCAAAATCTGCTTGCTAGCCAAAAATATACTATGATGATAACGATGAAAAGGCAGCTGTTACACAGTTAGTTACTTCAGTCATGTGTAACTTTGCAAGGCTGGAGTTGACAGCTAAATAACTCATTGTTTGGGAGAGGACAGATTCTCAAGTCTTTGCAAGAAGACTTTTCTGTAAAATTCAGCCACAGACTGCTGCTGAGAAGAAACTCTATTAAGAAAGAAAATTTGTTTAACAATCGAAAGAAACCACAGCAATCTTTGGCAAAATTAATAATTCTGTCTTGACAGAGAACTCTGTGAGATCCTCTTAGCCATAGGAAGCCCATAAATACAGCTACCAGAGCAGGCTGTTTGTCCTCTCTCTAAAATGTGCATGAAGCTAGTGCATCTACATATACAAGGATTATTTTGTTCTCAACTGGTCTGCTGATGAACTAGGATGCTTCTTTATCCCGCTCTGCTGGCCCTGATAATGGTTTTTGGTGCTGCCAATGTAAAATGGGAAACTTAAAATGTTAAACACTTTAAAAGTGTGTGGGAAAACTTCAGTTTGTTTAAACTAAACATTGCACTTTTCTCAGTAGCCTGCTATCATTCTGCTATGAGCAGACACTTTCCTGGAGGTTAAGGCACCAGACAGAGACTGAGACTCTGGAGAGTTGGGTTCAGTTCCTGACTGTGCCACAGACTTCCTATGTGACCTTGGCCAAGTCCCTTAATTTCTGTGCCTCAATTCCCCATCTCAAAACAGAGGTAATATTTCCTTTCTCCTACTCTTTGTCTTGCCTATGTGGACTGTAAGTTATTTGGGTTAGTGACTGTCTTCCTATTTTTTGTATATAAAGCTAATAGCAGGGCACGACATTGACCCTGATCTCTGCTGGGGCCTCTTGGTGCTACTATAATACAAAAAATTCTTGAATGGTTAAACGTGTAATCTTTAAAGAGCGAGAGAAGCCCATTTTACTGGAGTGATAAGAACTTTGGTCTTGAAAAATGAAAAGAAATAATGAACTGTTAATCTGTTTTGTCTGGTTTGTCAATTATCACATACTTTGTTTGATTTTTATATAGTGATTATTGGTATATTCCTGTTGTGTTACTGATAATCAACATGAGTAATGTGAAGACCAAGTGGACAGCACCACATTGTTCTCTGCTTGCATCCTAATAGAATATAGGTTTCCACATGTAAAATGCTCTTTCTCTCTCTATCCATCTTGTCTTCTTAATTGACTTATTGCCATTTCCGCCTTATTCAACTGTCTGGTTCTTTAGAACTGAGCTGCAACAGACTGTACTTGTTTTTGGGTCTCAGGCTTACATCAGGCTATAAATCTGGGGCATTGTTGACCTTCAAATGCCCTTTCAGCTACAATGGAGGCATGAGGAATACTATGGAGCTTTTTCTTCTCCCTCCCTCGTCCCCACCCCCGCTATGGGTTTAATAGAGCAATATACCCCAAACTCCAATGCCCACTCACAAAACATATTTCATAGCACTCTCATGGAGTGATTTTACAGCTTCAGTATAACAGAGCTCCAGTACAGTATGCTTTGGAGAAACTTTCATCATCTCACTGGTGCATATTTTGAAGATCAAGTTTTCTGTTTCCCACGCCATGTTGACAGTTTTCATAGCTGATTTATTCTTGTCTTTTTGGAATGTGTGTTTAATTGCTGTTGCTCCACAAATTGTAAATGTAAGTGGAGATGTTAATCCTTGTGCAGATCCTTCATGAAATTCCCTGCTGTACCAACCAATCCATATAGCTGCTCCCCAAAACAAAAATAGTTTAAATGTTACCAGACAAAGGAGGAAATAAACTGAGGACACTCTCTCTCTTCTGTTGTTGTTGTTGGCCATTTCTAAAAGGCTATGGGTAACCTTTACTCTTGTAAAATATAAAAGGTACTCCATCACATCAGTGCTACAGTCTGAAACACAACTGGCAGGAAAATAATTTTAAATAACTTGTGGAAGCATATATTGTAATACAACTTGGCTCAGCCAAAGCTAATTCCATCCCATAGATACAATTTTCAGACGTGCCTAAGTCCTATTTTCAAAATTCATTTAAGTACTTAGGAGCTTAAACAGGGCCGGCTCTAGGCACCAGCAAAACAAGCTGGTGCTTGGGGCGGCACATTTTTAGGGGCGGCATTCTGGCGCGGGCCATGGCGTCCCTAAAAAGGTGCCCCGGCCGCCCTAACTCACCTCCGCTGCTGCCACTCGCGCGCCGCTGCTCGCCCTCCCTTTTAGGCTCTCAAACCCGGGAGGGAGGGGGAGATCCTGAGCGGCCGCAGCATGCGAAACAGCTGTTTTGCACGCCGTGGCCGCTCGGCATCTCCCCCTCCCTCCCAGGTTTGAGAGCCTGGGAGGAAGGGGGAGACCCCGAGCGGCTGCGGCGCGCGGAACAGCTGATTCGCGTGCCACGGCCGCTCGGGATCTCCCCCTCCCTCCCAGGTTTGGGAGCATGGGAGGGAGGGGGAGACCACGAGTGGCCACGGCGTACGCGCTGCTTCTCCCTCTCCCTCCCTCCCTCCTAGGCTTGAGAGCCTGGGGGGAGGAGGCAGGGCTGGGGATTTGGGGAAGGGGCGGAGTTGAGGTGGGGCCGGGGGTGGGGTAAGAAAAAAATGGGGCGGCCAAAATTGTTTTTGCTTGGGGCGGCAAAAATCCTAGAGCCGGCCCTGAGCCTAAATTCCCTTAATTTAAATGATATTTAAGTTTCTAAGTGCCTTAGGGCAAGCCTACACTAACCCCCCAATTCGAACTAAGGTACGCAACTTCAGCTATGTGAATAACGTAGCTGAAGTTCGAAGTACCTTAGTTCGAACCTACCTCGGTCCAGACGCGGCAGGCAGGCTCCCCTGTCGACTTCGCGGTACTCCTCTCGCCGAGCTGGAGTACCGCAGTCGACGGCGAGCATTTCCGGGTTCGACTTATCTCGTCCAGACAAGACACGATAAGTCGAACCCAGAAGTTCGATTTGCTTGCCGCCGAACTACCGGGTAGTGTAGACCTACCCTAAGTCTTTTTTGAAATCAGACTTAGGTGCCCTTGAAGTGTCCACCCAACATTAACAGTCCTCTTATGGCAAAGGTGTCTTTCTCTCCCTTTCCTCACCCCATTTTATTCCTGCCCAATTTCCCATTCTACAGAGTAATGAGCCCATGAATTCCTAACTCATCCAGGAGTCCTCCTTAGCACTCCTCCTTGATCTGCGTTGTTTAAGAGATTTGTTTTTCTCAAGTAGCACCTTTTCATTTGGAAGCAAATTACCTTTACCAATATGTGTTATTTCAGAAGAATGCTGGGTCTTATTGAATCATAGTTTCAGTAATGGTATTGGACAAGGCTTCCTTTTCTTGCTAGTTACATCCTCCATTGCTAATACTCAATGAAGATCTGATCTTTATCGTTATGTCAAATCGTGAATGGTTGAACAATTAAAGCTACTTTTATAGTATTTTCAGTTTTAAAGTGGAAAACTTTTTAGCAACACATACTACTTCAAACCAAAGCCTATGCAAGGACTAAACAAACATTATTGGATGAGATCGTTAGCAGGTTTAAATCAGAATAGTTTCATTTGTCAGTTTAGCTAAACTTATTTATGCTGGCTGCTGAGAAACTGACCCACTGGCTTTAAGAAAAGCCGTGCATTATAAAAGAAAATGTTTGCTGGAGTAAAAAAGAAAAGTGAGGAAGAGGAGGAATAACTCCTTGACCAAACCAAATTTTAATTTTATGAAGATTTGTGTAAATCTTTTTTAGATATTAAAACTTATTCCAGTTTCTTAAAAAATTAAAACTTTTTAATGCAGCATGGACCCCTAGATGACTTTATAATATTCCCTATAATTCTCTAATCAGAGGCTCTTAGCCATCTGACATATCTTGCTTGAAGTCTTCAGGTCTGTGCTCTATTTGGCTTCTTCTTAGGGATGCTGTTATTCAAACAGGACCAGGAAGAGGTCAAATAGACCATACATTTATTGAGAGGCACTTAAATAGCATATGTGAGTCTCTTTAAGTCCAAAGGCTGGTACCCTCTTCTGATCCCTTCTGGGAACTTGAGCATCTGTTCAAATTCCCACCCCATTCCCTGCCTGTAAACAGCTAAGTTTTGACATATAAATTGTGCGCAAGCTTCAGAATTAACACCCCACAGAGTAGAATGTGGGGAGTCCATTCCCCTATAGCTGACTTAATCTGTAAACTCTGTACTATCTTATTCACACTAGGAAATTAACCTGGGTGCCTCCTCCTGCAAACTATTGTAGAAAACAGCTGCTTGTGTAGATAGGACAAAACTCTTTCCAAAACAGTTATTGAGAGGTTGATAGACACCAGAGTCCTATCTATGCTGGGGAAGAAACTTGATGAATGTTCCCTATTTTTCAGTCTAATTCAGAGCACAGCTTTTCTCCGTTCCAGTACCCTCCCTTTACAAAAATAGTTCAGTTAAGTTTTCTTATCTGATGTGTGTTACATGTTCTGTGTAGTTGAAGTATGTATATATATATATTTCTCCTTTGTTTCCACAATCTGGGCATCAACACTACTGAGAGCAGGAAGATCATTCTAGGCTTTACTGTTCTGCACCAGACTACAATTCAAATCATAAAGTTGTGCTGCTAACAGCTTGTATGGTATGCATTGTGAAAGGGGACTGTGGAATGCTTTCTATACCTTGCTAACCTCTAGCTCATACTAAGCATGGTTTAGCACTTAAAGCTAAACTCTGCCCTCTGATGCACACACTTGGTTCTCATTTGTTTCAGTCTGAACCATGTGCATGTGAGGTCAGTATTTGGCTTTTATTTCAAACAGACCAGGGAAGAATGAGTAACAAATACATGTTGCAAATTGAACAAATGAAGTAAGTAAAATTGCTGTATTTAATTTAACAATAAATCACTTTTGCTTAGGAACACTTGGTGGATTTTCTGACATTGTGTCTTTGTTTTTGACTGTGTTTAACTCTGATGAAGAGAAAGTAGTTTATCTGGTTAGAACTCTTGGGATTTTTCATTCTTGTCACCCACTCTGACTGGATTACTGTTGCCTTCTTTGGTGTTTAAAATGCTGTAGGATGTTGATCTTGAGTAGATAGATGATGATAGATAATCCTGATTGCTCTCAATTTTCCATCTCTCCTGCTGAATTTTATCTTTAGGAATTATAGCTGTAGGAAGATAGGCGGTGAACCAGGATGAAATTATCTATCTTGAGCATGTGCGGACATACACACATATCTCTTATTTATCTTAAGAATATATATGTATATTCTATAGGGTGTATGTATTTTCAGGATTTTCTGGTATTCTTCATTAGCAGCATGTCTGAAACGACAGTTGTGTTCTCAAATATCACACTCCAAGGTGGGGTTTTATGAAAGTAGTATAAAGTCATTACCAAAAAAAGGAGGAGGTAAGATCAGTCTCAGCTATAACTTCCGTCTTTTAAATTTACATTCTCTTTTTATTTACATTTTTAGCCATGAAGACTTTGAGTTTATATCAGGAACCCGCATGCGCAAGTTGGCTCGGGAAGGACAAAACCCTCCTGAAGGTTTCATGGCTCCCAAAGCCTGGACTGTGCTGACAGAGTACTACAAATCCTTGGAGAAGGCTTAGGCCTCTTATTAACTGCAGATCAATCTTTGACGCTTGATTTATTACCAAGAAGGGGACCACACAGTCACCGTTCATGCTGCTTTGTTGTGGTGTCTGTCAGGAAGTTCTTCCCTGGAAACAGACTCTTTCTCCCGAACTTAGCATCATTCGTTGCCTGTCTTATGGGTTTTATTATGTATTGGCACCTAACAAACTGCTGGTTTTAATGTCTTCTCTTTTATTACAGTCAATACTCTTGCAGTAGGATTTTTAACTCTTGTCTTTTTTATATTATTTTTATGCCTCTGTCCTATGAACTCTGTGGCTGTTATATTGATGCAATTTTTTTTCATACACTATTTAAGCAGTTTGGTAGTTTTGATTTCATGATTTGCAGGATAAATGTAATGATTAGAACTATGGAAGTAAATGAAATATTTTAAAACTGAACTCAATACTTTTTCTGTCAACTAGTGATCACAGAAGCATTGTAACTTTAAGCTTTTGTTATATGTAATCTCAGAGAAAACTTCTTTATGCAGCTCAATTAAACTTTTTTGCTTTCTGTATTACATTTCGGAGTTTATTATTTTATTTTGTACTTCTTTTCTGCATTGGAGCAGCAAAGTGAGAGAAAATGCATAACTCATGAATAGAGAAAAATATAGGCTTTATTATTAATTATATGTAGTGCTTATCCCAGAGGTTTAGGGTGGTGGTTGGATTTCTTTTATTTGCTTGTTGCCAATGGTGTAATATGTACTTAGTGTGAATATTTTATCTAGTTGGATTTTAAGTGTTCCCAGTATTTGGTGCCAATTATTGTCTCATGACCCTAATACTTTAAAAAAAAATTGTGGGAAATCCTGCATCAATTTTCTAGTTATTTATATTTCTGCATATGTTCCTAGGCAGAGTTCATTCTCACCAAAAAAATATTCCAGTCTTAACTACTATTGCAATATAAACACATCTCATGAGAGAATTTAGCCCAACATTTGAACTCCCTATTTCCATCTTTTCAAGAGTTCTTGATGCAAAGTAAAATCTAGCCTTTTTTCCCCTAGAACGTCTGTTTATGTAAATGATGAAGCCAACACACACTTCAAAGGCCCAGTAAAAATCTTTAACTAGTTTAATTCAACATCCAAAACAATATTTATTGCAAAAATTACAAAAAGCAAATTCTCAGAGTGAAATACAGACACTTACTTTCTTGCTCTCAAGTCTTTTTCAGTATAAAATAAAACTGAGCGATTGGGATTCCATCAAGTTATCCCCATTTACAGAGAGCACAGTGCTATCGCAAAGAGAAAAGAGGGAACACTGATTGCACCTATGCACATCAACAGCTTCTAACCAATGTCTGAGTGAGGGGGAAAGTTGTGAAAGCTCATCACTTTAACATTGCTGTACAAATTTTCTTAAAACTTTGCTTTCTTTTTTAGATCTCTGCAAGATCTACAACACTTGAGATGTTTGAACAAAATTAGCTCAGCACTTTCTTTAAGTTGCACATGCAAAGTTTCCAGTTGTAACATCTGGGTGAGCTAATGTTAGCAGCAGCTGAAATGGGGATTACAATGAAAGTTTGAGCTTGGCCTCCAGTTGTCGCGTTTGCTAATTCCATTAGCTATAATGTCATAAAATTACAATACTTTGACAGATAGTTGGTGTAGAGATGCAAACACAAAGGCATAAGAGCTCAGCTTAAGAATTGATACTGTAAAAATTCAGTTTCCACTGTATGACGTAAGGTCAGAAATCCAGTGTGAAGAGGTAGGCAGGCTCAAGAATGTGATCCCCCTCCTACGTCGTTGCATGTAGAGACCAGAATATAAAAAGGGTAATGGGCAACTCTAGATTCCACACTTCGGCCGCTTTGAGACTAAAACTCTGTTATATTGTTAGTTCTGGATGTCTCTCCTAACCAACCTCTCTATTAACAAGCATTCGACTTTATTCTTGTTTTAAACAAGCAGCCCATACCATCCCCACTGCCCTTTGCAGGCTCATAAGGCTCAACTAGGAGTGGAGAGACTGGTCTGTATGGGCAGCACTGGACCTTAGTGCAGCAGCTCTCTGCTCGCCATGTGCTTTGGCTGTACCTTAATCTTTTTTCTCCCTCTCCCAGTAGTGAAACTGAGTGATTAATTTTGCTTCTCTTCTGTAGACAGACTGTCTCTTCAGAAGGCTTTTTCTGTGTAAAGAGGCATACAACAGAAATGCTGCTCCTTGCCACAGACTCCTCTGTGGTGTCTCATTCATGCCTATACAGTGATTCAGAACCTTTTCTATAGCTGCTCTCCAGCTTAACTAGAGGAGCTTAACTGCCTGGCGCTGGCATCCTTTTCTTTACAGTGGGTGCTACCTACCAGGGGCCATAACTTTGAGAGCCTTATGAAGAAACTAGCAGTAAGTGCCTTACACAGGTAGTAGCAGGATTAATGAATTACAGAGGTCAATGTATCCCAAACCTATCCACATAGCTTTTGGCACTTGATGTAACTGAAGACTGACCAGGGTTTTAAAGGCTAACAGGAACTATTTATCTAAGGAACAAGTGAAATTAACAACTCTTGGAAATACTGATGTAGCTCTGAATTGCAAAAAGATAAAGATGTATTTATTTAGATGTTTATTACTTAACGATAAAAGAGCACCCATCCAAAGTTCTTCTTTTTGAAGATCATCTTCCTAAAGTATAACTGACCAGAGTTGATTCTGACTCAAAGAATTTGAATTAGATACAAATTTCAAAGTGACTACCCCCCCCCCCTCGCTCTCTGGCTAAAATCCTTACAAGTGGGCAGTGGCCTCCCCTTCTGATCTTACACAGGGGAACCATATGGCTGTTCTCCTATACTTTTTGCAGAGCCCTGGAACTCTTACTCGCCACTATCAAATCATTCTGACATATTGAGTATAATGGCTTAAAAAAGTAATAAAACACCAAAAAACGAAACCCCTTTCCTGCTGATTTTAAAACCCTCTATCAATGATGCAGGAACAAACTGGACCCAGCTTTCCAAAATGCAAGAGTTAATGAGGTGGATGGAGTTTACCAAGTCCTGGTCTTTGGGGTTGAATAAGTGTTACAAAATGATTACAGCTCCTCAGTGACATTATTTATTCCAGATGATGCCAATTCCAGCAACATGCATTGAGCAACTTGAGAAAATTGTATGAGTTTTCCTGTGGAGTCACCAGGAAGCATAGAATGGAGGACTCAGGCTGCCTATTTTAAGGTTACACCAAACTGCTTTTCAGTGTAAGTTGTGTGGGGTAATGTTTCAAATCAGATGCCCTGGTTTGTGATGGAAAAGCAGCCAACAAAGACTGAGGATACTGGCTCCTATCTATATTTTTCAATAAGGGATCTAAACACTAACAACTCAGTAATATTCCAGACATGGAAAATGTGGAATAGGTTGCATAAACTATTAAGGCAAAAGCCTGGAGATAACCCAAACTTCTACATCTGGAATAATTCTTCAATAAAAATCAGCAAGAATCAAATATACTCAATGTTTTGGATGGGGAATAAAAGGATTTGAGTGATCATAGATCTTAAAGTGGATCTTAATTGCTGTGGGGCCAGTCCTCCATGTGCTTTGTATCTGGACTTCAGTTTTGCCCTAATTCATTGCCTTCAGTGAGAGTTCCATGAGTGGAGCCTCTTGCAGGATCAGGCCCAATGACTTTTAGTGATCTAAAAGAAAAATATACTTTGGACCTTTGTGTTTGTAACTCAAGAAATGCTAACCAGGCTAACCTGGCCCTCTATTCCTATTCCTGATGGAATGTGAATTAAGGTACATCTACACTAACAACTGTACACGTGTCCATGTCATGGTTGTGCCATAACCACCCTCTTTCCCACTGCTAGACCCCCTGAAGCCTGTGTCTGAAGATGAATACAGGGCATGTAAGCCAACATACTCGCACAGTCACATATCCATCCTACGGGGCAGTACCAGGTGCCATATTTCAGTAGTTCTCCAGCCCCACTTCTACAATGCAGTGACCCCTTGGTGATCCAGTCTATAAAGATCCCGGTCTGCCCCTTGTCACTGGGGGTAGCAAACTGTGCTGACCAACTGAGAACATGTTTTCCACTGCATTCTTTTGATCAATACAGGTGAACATGGATCATGTTCTGAGAGCAGCTGCCTAGTCCACCAAGCACACATGGGTGCTGGTCAATGTGTGGTTGGAGTACACTGTCCTCCATGATTTCTCCCAGAGCTGCAGGAACTTTCATCTATACTGGGAAACTTCACAGAGGCTGCAGGTGCTGGACATTTGTTGGACTCTGTCCCAGTGCCGGGAACACCTGAGGCACCTGTACTGGAGACCAAAACAATCACTCCGGGAGGGATGATCAGACATGCCCATTCTATGATAAACTGAACTGGGTGAATCTAAGGTCCCCAGTGCAGAGCCTGGAGTGGCTAATGACCCTCCCACCTCGACCCCAACAGCCTCGTCATCTATCGGGATACCAATGAGGGCCAGGGTAAGGAGGCAGTAGGGACTTTGGCGGAAACCCCAGAAGTCCAAGAGGAAGAAAAGCATGTCACTCAGCACTTAGAGGAGACAGCTGAGCAAGCCCCCACTGATGAGCCTGGGGAGGACTCTGAACCAAGGCAGAAATAAGTACTGAAGGCTAGTAAGTTCTAATAGACCCACCCCTGCCTCTTCCCTGCCAATATCCCCTCATGCTCTGGTGCTACATGTCTGATTTTAAGCCCAGCCCCTGCTCCACTCTACTCTAGAATGGTCCCCAAGCAAGACATGGCTGTAAATCATTGATTTTACTGAATTCCCATGAAGCACTATTATGTATTTGGCAGAACATGATTTTATATACATATAAACATACATCTTTCCTGCATAGGCTTCTCCTTTCCCAAAAGGTTCCTCAGTTTCTAATAAACCTAAAACCCTGCTCCCTACACCATAGTCTGCCCCTTTCACTGCATTAAAACTCTGCAGTTCTGCCTAGTTAACTGACCCTGTGTGTGGAACTGGAAGCATTTCGGAAAATGCTACCATGAATATCCTGGACTTTAATCTCTTACCTAACTGTAAATTTGGCTTTCAGAACCTTTCTCTTATCTTTCCCTATGTCTTTGGTACCTACATGTACCATGACCACTCCTCTCCAGCACTGCACATAAGTCTGTCTAGATGTTTTGTGAGATGTGCAGCCTTTGCACCCAGCAGACAATTTACCATGCAGTTCTCCTGATTATCACAAACCCATTACTATTGCCTGGCTCTTCCTAGTAACTGGGGTTCCCTCCCTAGGGGGAGTATCCTCAGTGTGAGAGGATACTATGTGACATCTTCTGGAAGGAAGGTCCCAACTATGGGATTGTTGCCCTGTGCTACAGCTTGATGTTCTCTTTCTCTGAGACTTTCATCCTCTTTAACAGCATAGAGGCTGTCAGACTGGTGGTGGTACTGCTCTATTGTGTCCCTTAAAGTCTCTGTCTCCCTTAGCTCCTCCAGTTCAGCCACTCTGGCCTCAAGAGCCTGTACTGTCAGAGGGCCACAAGCTGCTTGTATTGCATACACACCCATGACACCTGTTCACAATTGCAGAATGCAGATAATTGCACATGCTGCATTTAGTGCAATGAAGTGGATAGCCCTCACTCTGCTGCTGGATTTCTGCCTGCTTTATTTGTACTACTGCAGTTCTTTTGGGGGGGTGGGGGTATTAACCTAAGTTTAGAGTATGTTTGTTAGGTGTATTTGCCTCTCATACTCCCTTGCAAAACTCCCGTTTGCTGCTCCTGGCTTTTTAAACTCCTGTTCTACTGAGTTAGCACCAGCCCAGTCAAGAGATTGCAGGATGTAGAGTGACCAGACAGCAAATGTGAAAAATCGGGACGGGGTTGGGGGTAATAGGAGCCTATATAAGAAAAAGACCTCAAAATTGGGACTGTCCCTATAAAATCGGGACATCTGATCACCCTAGCAGGATGGCAGAGTAGAGCCTCATTAGTAAGCTCTCAGCCTAGCCTTACTGGCCCTTTGGCTCTGCATACGGCCCCCAGAAGAGACTGCACTGCAGTTTGCACGCAGCAAACAAACAAATTAACAGACAAACTTGCCCCAAGGGTCCCGTAGTCTCTCTTCCTTCACCTGGAGAACTCCCTCACAACTCCCTTTTTGCTGCTCCTGTTGGTTAGCTCCTGACCTGAAGCTATAAAACAGATTATTAGTGGACTATCATTGTGCCCTTGTGTCTGTGCATTTCTTGGCCAACATGCTGTCAGCGATAGTCCTGGGGCCATGCAGACCAGAGGAAGGGATGGGTTTGGAAAATGCCTGGTTGGGGATAGGATAGTTGTTGAAAACTAATGGTTGTCCACAGTTACAGCTGTCTTTGTCTCCTTTGATGATTACAAAAAAGTTTGAATGATTTACCTGAATTAACCCTTTCTCCTCCTTGCCCTGTCTTACTATCCTCTTACAAATGAAAGTTGTGTGAAGCTGAGGGGGTGAAGGGTTGGTTAGATATGGGAAGGGAAATGGTTGTCCAAGGAATGTCACAGCAGTCCTTTCTCCCTTTGAAGGCCCTGGTGTCTGGCATCTCCCTGCTCCTAGCCATGTTGCAGAAGCCAGGAGAGGTGTGGGGTGGGTGCAGTATCCGCTCCAGCAGTTGCGCAAACACAATGCAGTGTTCCTTTGCAGTGGACAGGTGAGTAGCTTGCAGTGTTGATCACAAAGTTCAGGGAACAAAATAAAGTGGTGTTGTGTCTCTTTCCTTCACTGCTGTTTGCTGGACGCAGGGACCGGATTTTTCTGGTGATGCAGGGGCAGTTGGGGATGGGTGAATATTCTTAGTGGTTTGCTTCTTTCCTTCCATGGAAAGTCCATCTGCTAGCATAGAATATAATCAATTTCCTGTCAAATTGCCTCCCACACCCATAAGCATATTTCAGCAAATTTCTGGGGAAATTCCAGCTGGTTCTTGAGGTTCAGTGGCAGTGCAAATGTGGTTCACCTTCATAGCTGACCAAAACCC
Organism: Trachemys scripta elegans; assembly: GCF_013100865.1. Lineage (NCBI taxonomy): Eukaryota > Metazoa > Chordata > Testudines > Emydidae > Trachemys > Trachemys scripta. The sequence goes on along the minus strand of NC_048302.1, from coordinate 30,741,172 downwards.
TCCATTCAGCAATATGTAGAGGGTTAATCATTAACAGAAACATCTCTCTGGCATTGATTGATGAATCATCTCCGTGGGACTGGAAAGCCACATCTCTCTCTTTCATTCTGGTACCTTGAAAACTACTATGTTCTCCAAATGCTGGCCAGCCTTTAAAGAAGAAATTGGCAATTGGTAATATAGCCCCTTGTGTCTTACCAATATTAGCCTCTGCTCCTTGGGGACTGCAAAAGTTGTCTGAGAAGCAAGGATAGTCTAACAGTTGCATTCCTGAAATGCTAAAAAGTATTGATATTGTGGCCTTCAACAGCAAAGTTATGTGCGGGGGCGGGGGGATTTTTAGCTTTGTCCAAAATAATTTAAAATAATTTGCTATCCTTGTCTTTGAAATTGTAGAACTTTTAGCTGCAGAGAGGGAAACCATTCTACCAGGAGGCCAGGAGCAGCACACCAGAGACAGCAGAGGCAGACGGAGAAGGACCTTGGAGAACTTGCTCATTGATATGGAGACAAGGAACCAGGAGCAGTTTCAGCTCCTCGGAGCACCGGAGGATCAGTCTCTTTAGCAGGAAGAGGTACTGATGAACCAGTTCCTGGAGCATGATGCACGCCACAGGGAATGAGTGCTTGCTCCAAAAAAAAATGGGAGCATACCCTGATGGTCACTCATACAACTGGTGGCTGAAAGAATTCGGGGCCTGCCTGCTGCTGTGAACATTGCTCCTCTGTGGGAACTGGCATCACCACCACCTCCAGCTGCAGTATAAGGTGCAGCTATGGTGGAGGATCCAACCCACCCTGAGTCACTAGGAGGAGCCTGCATGACTCTTGATACAAACACCCTCCATCAGCACCTGAAAGCCCCCATAAAGGAACCCCCCTGAGTATGCAATGGGGGAATGATGAGCCTGAGGCAGTCCCTGAAGCCCAAAAAGTGTTCAGCCTCTAAACCCTGTCCAGGAGTAGGGTTGCCAGGTGTCCGGTTTTCGACCTGAACATCCAGTCAAAAAGGGAAGCTGGCAGCATCCGGTCAGCCACAGTAGCTGCCAACGCCATCCCATCCCATCCCAGCACCCACATGCAGCAGCTCCCTCCACAGAGGGACAAACTGCTCGGGCAACCCCGTTCCTCCCTGGGCCCTGGGCCCAGGCTGCAGCTGCTCCTCACCTTCTCCTTGCAGTCAGAGGTGGCTCTGGGCACCTCACTCATGCCTCATCCTGCAAGAACTCAAGGTTCCTGGTTGCTTTTGACTGCAGTTCTGAGCTCCAGGTAGTAGTCAGTCCTATATTTGCACTGCTCAGTCTGCAATGCTCAGAGCTAAACAGCAAGGATGGTGGCTTTCTACTTGCTGATGAGAGAGAGGAGAGAGCATGCACACGCTCTCCCTACCTATTCTCACACACCATGGGTCTGCTCTTTCAAGTGATAAGTGCAGAACTGCATATGCAATAATAATAATATAATATAATAAAATACAAAAAGCATCTGCAATATTTCAATTGCAATTATCATGGACAAGCATGCAGATTGATTATTTGAACATGCAACTGCCATAATTGTGAGTGTGCCTTTTTTTGCACAGACAATTGCGCCAAAAATCGTGTGTGTGTATGCCTCTGTCTGTGAATGAATGATCTCTCTCCCTCTCTGTCAGGCTCCTCCCTCCTTCCCTCCTCCATTCTAAGGTTAGTCCCAGCCCAGTGTTCACTACCCGGCTGATAGAATGCCAGCAGACTAGGAGTTAACAACTGCCCTCTGCAGGGGTTCTGTTTTTCACGTCAATATCAGCCACCCAGCTGAAGTGACAAGGCCCTGAGCTCAGGGGTGAGGGGTCTGCAAGCTGTCTTCTCACAGACAGGCTGCGGGGCATGCTCAGGGCTGGGCTGGTGGCTCCAGGCACCTCCAGTGCGCAGGGTTAGGCCACTAGGCCCGTCTCCATGGCTATGTGGCGCAAAGACCAAACTGTGTAGTCAATGGGCTCCATTCACAAGGCTCGAGACGGGAGACTCTGGACAGGGAGCAGCTTCTGGACCTCAGAACAGTCCGACCCCTCCCTGCCCTAATCCCTTGCTCGAGGGACCGACCCCCCACTGTGCCCCAATTGAGCAGGTGGACAGGCTCCAGTCAGCTTCTGCCAGCCTGACTCTGCAGGCAGCAGGTGAATCCTGGGAGAGGAGGGAGTGAGCGAGGGAGGGAGGGGTAGAGAGCGAGCGACGGGGGGGAGGAGTGAGGACTGAGCAGGGGGCTGGGCCTTCGGAGAAGAGGCGGAGCAAGGGTGTTCGGTTTTCAGAAATTAGAAAGTTGGGAACCCTATCCAGGAGACCTCCCCAGTTGTTCCCTCCTCTCCTCCCCCCCGCCCTGAATTGTTTTCTGTAGCCATTTCCCCTCTTGTCAGAGGGAGTGAGAGGGTAAGGGTAAGGGGACAAGTTCACATGATAATGAGTGTATGGTGCTCAGAGAGTGAGACACCCATTGTGTTTTGACATGCCGTTCCTCTTAAAAAAGTTTCACTTTTATGATACGTGTGTCACTTTTAATAAATGTTACAGTTTCCTTGACTTGCGTGTGGACTGCCTGAATGGGACACTTCTGGTTTGGTAGAACGCCCCCGATTCAAATTTCATTACTTTGATTTGTGTAACACTCTGTGGAGTCAGCACACTGCAAAGAATTTTTTCCCTCCCACACCTACTTCACCCCCTATGGCCATATATATACAAATTCCAAAGAATACACCAGAAGGATGGGGAAAGTAAGATGTGCTCATAATGCACAGGTAGTTTTAACATGAGCAGAAGTCACAAAACAGAGAAAGGTTAAATAAACTTATTTATGGTGTGGTTCATATACATGTAAGCAGGATCTGAGTGAGCTTTCCCGCCCCACTCCCTCGACATCTAGAGATGAGCTGGGGGAAAAGATTTCAGGAACAGACCGTATTTACATAAACATACCTACTCTGCCGAGGAATTCAGCAGAGAGAACTGCTTTGCCAAAGTGATCAATTTTGCTGGTGTAATGAAATGTTATCCTGACTGTATGAGTAATGGGCAGCAGAACTGTACTTAGTCTGCCCTCATTGACTGGGTCATCTCAACTGAACCTTACTTTCTAAACAGGTGGTTGGGATGCCAAATCCCAGTGTCTCGTAGACTCATAGACTTTAAGGTCAGAAGGGACCATTATGATCATCTAGTCTGATCTCCCGCACGATGCAGGCCACAAAAGCTGACCCACCCACTCCTGGAATAATTCTCTCCCTTGACTCAGCTTTTGAAGTCCCCAAATCATGATTTAAAGACTTCAAGTTGCAGAGAATCCTCCAGCAAGCGACCCCTGCCCAGCAAGCAACCCCTGCCCCATGCTGCGGAGGAAGGCGAAAAACCTCCAGGGCCTCTGCCAATCTACCCTGGAGGAAAATTCCCTTCCCGACCCCAAATATGGCGATCAGCTGAACCCCGAGCATGTGGGCAAGATTCTCCAGCCAAACCCTCCGGAAAAAGTTCTTTGTAGTAACTTTTAATATCCCATCATTGACCATTGTTACTAATTACCAACGATGGCATGTTATTGACCTATTGACTAAAATCACGTTATTCCATCAAACCATCCCCTCCATAAACTTATCAAGCTTAATCTTAAAGCCAGAGAGGTCTTTCGCCCCCACTGTTTCCCTCGGAAGGCTGTTCCAGAACTTCACCCCTCTGATGGTTAGAAACCTTCATCTAATTTCAAGCCTAAACTTCCCAGTGAAAGAGAGAGAGGGTGGCACAGGTGTTCCTACCTGGTGGTGTAGGCTCTGCCTCACATATCCTAGACACTATTTAACTCTCTCTTTTTCCACTGTTTAAAGATTGAGCTAATTAGACTCAATTGCCAGACCTTCCTTTATTTAGTGATTATTAGAACTGAAATCACTGATAACTAGGCCTGAGGGCTAAGCTTTAGACCTGGTGTGGGATGGTTAGAGCCTGCACTCTAGCAGTGAGGTTCCCACTAACTGGTGAAATCATGGAGAGCTTGGTTAAGTGATGGGACCTCAAGATGTGGCATCACAGAGGGTGCAGTAGAGATGCAGGTGCAGCAAAGAAGTGAAGGCACAGCGTAACATATGACAGTGCAGCAGGCAATGGTGGCAGGGGTGGGCAGCAATGTAAAGTGAACAATGGCAACTGTGAGACAGTTGCAGTGGTGGCCACAGCAGCTGAGGTCTTGATGGACGCCTTCCCCCCTCACCGGGGTGGGAGATGATGAACACATGTGCATGCTCCTCTGAACTCTGGGTCTTCACTGACCAAGGACAGCAACTGTGGGGTGAGTGGGATGCAGTGGAGGGGCGGGGGGAGTGGCATGTTAAAGGAACATTTGTTTGTTGGACTTTTGCACTGCAAGATGAGAAACTGAGGCAAAGGACACTACCCAATGTACTCTGGGGTGGTTTTTCTCATGCTATTGCTTTTGAATCATAGTTGTGGTGTTTTCCCAAATTAATGCTGGCTTCCTTTTTTCCTTTTTATTAAAAGTTTTTTTTGCTACATACAGACTCAGTCCTTGTGAGAAGGGAAGTATTGCCTCTTAGAGGCACCCTGGGGTTCTGTTTTGTATTGTTAAGAGGAACTCCCTAGATATTGAACCCGGCCCTCGTGGCTGATGACTCAACCTGGCAGAAGTTACATACAGAACAAGGAAACACAATTAAGACATCAGGCACTGAACAGTGATTAAATGGTCCCTCATCCCCACCAAAATTTTACCTGTTTCAACTTTGGGTGTAGACACGCATAATAGTTAATGAGTGCTGTTATCACCACACTCAGTTAAGTGTGAAAAGAGAGAATTTCTGAAGTTCTTCTGGACCCTTAAAGAACATTTTGATCGTTGAACTGATTGAGTGCTCCTGAAATTGTTAATGTTAACACTTGTTTGAAGTTAACACAAAAGCATTCCGCAATGATACCAATAGAACTGGGTCAACCCCCTCAGCAGCACAAAAGCCAACCTCTGAGGTATTAACCCCGTGGAGGTACCCTACCAGGAGTCAATAGTTACCGAAATGAATGGCTAATTACATAGTTATAGAAACGTCGGCTACAGGGGAACAAAACCCTCACAAAGATATATTGGCACACTATTTACCAATGTTCTCTCTTGTGCTGTTCCAGCAGCTGCATATGGTGTGATGGTGTCCATTGGCACAGGCAGTAGTCACCCTCTGTCTTCCTGCTGTTCCAAGATGTGTGCACATATGGCATCCAAGATTTTCCTTGTCTGCTGGGAACCAGCACCAGTGTGCACATAGGTGGGATCTGTCTATCTGAAAAGTCTTTTGCAAATCAATCCCATCTTGTGCCCACTCTGTGCAGAAATACTTCCCTTAACCATTGCATATGTTGTGGAGGGCAGAGCAGGTCATGATTATTCAAATTCGCGAGGCCTACACACCTGTCTGGATGCCAATGAGCCTTCACTCCATGACCATTCTGCAACTACTCAGTTTGTAGCTGAAGTCACTTTTTTCTGGATCATGGATGTTGGGGTACCATTTCAGGATCCAAATTAGGAGCTGGTGTGTCTGGTCCCCCAAAATAACCATTGTCACAGACTATCATAGAAAACCACGTCATGTTTGGGAAATAAATTCCCATCTCCACCCCTGAAGTACAATCCCAATCTCCTCAGCACTCTATCATCATGAACCTTTCCTGTGTTTCCAGTCTTGGGAATCATGAATCTGCCTCTGTGGTCCACTAAGTCTTGCAGAACAAATGAATTAGTAACGCTTTTTGATTCACAAACTCACATGCCCCTTTTGGTGGACAAAGTATTGGGATGTGGGTGCCATTGATGGTCCCTGCACTGTTCAGAAAACCCCATCCTCTAAAATCCAGCCATAATGTCTGGTGCTTGGGTATGGCAACCACCTGTGTGTAGATGATAGTATTGATTGCCTTGCAGCCAGGGCTGCCGAGAGCAGGTTCGGGCCCTAGTGAAAATTTTTTTTTCCGGCCCCCCAGCAAGGTTGGACTGGCTAAACTGGGCCGACGAGAGGGGTGGGGGAAGCCAGGCCCCGGGCCCCCTTCCGGACCACCGGATCCTGGTAAGGCGATGAGAGGGGGCGGGGGGGGGGGAAGCCAGGGAAAGCTGGGCCCCGGGCCCCGGGCCCCCTTCCAGACCGCTGGGCCCCCGTAATTTGTACCAGCTTCCCCACCTCTCGTTGGCCCTGTTTGCAGCCACTGCTTGTCATCCCAGGTTTCCAAAACAATGTGATCCCACCACACCCGGCTGGTTCTCCTGCATTGGTGGCAACACTGGCAATCCCCATATCTGTTCCATGGGACCGTAGTGGATAGTCAGTTACCCTCTCAGTCAGCCTTCTTTGGCATGTCAGAAAGTTCTGGCCTGATTCTATCCATTATCTCAATGACTGACTACTGCACCGCAGAAACTTTTGCCCCATAAAATGGAGCAGGAGCAGAACCACATCATCATTCACTTGTTCCATGTCTTCCACCAAGTTTGGCAGAAGAGAGAGGTGAGTGGGAACTGCCATGGGCAAATGAGAGAAGACAGTACCAACTACACTCTGCAAGACAGCAGGGGTAGGAAAACTTTTTGGCCGGAGGGCTGCATCGGGTTTCAGAAATTGTATGGAGGGCCGGTTAGGGGAGGGGGTCATGGCCCAGCCCCCACCTTCTATCTGCCCCCCCCCAGACTCCTGCCCCATCCAACCCCCCCTGTTCCCTGACGGGCCCCCCTTCCCCGGACCTCTGCCCCATCCACACACACCCCCGCTCCCTGTCCCTGACCGCCCCTGGACCTCTACCACCCCATCCAACCTTCCTCTCATTCCTGATGGCCGCCCCGGGACCCCTGACCCATCCATCCACCCCTTCTCCCTGTCCCCTGACTGCCCCCGGAAGCCCTGCCCCTGACTGCCCCATCCAACCCCTCCTCCTTCCTGACTACTCCCCTGGAACTCCTGCCCCCATTCAACTCCCTTTTCCCCCCGACCGCCTGACCCCTATCCACATCCCTGCCCACTGACCACCACCCCGAACTCCCCTGCCCTCTATCCAACCTCCACTACTCCATGCCCCCTTATCGCACTGCCTGGAGCACCGGTGGTTGGCGGCGCAGCTGTAGCGCCGCCGGGCTGGAGCCGGGCCACTCTGCTGCCACTGCCACCATGCAGCACAGAGCAGCGGGTCAGGCCGGGCTCTGCAGTTGCACTGCCCCAGGAGCTCACAGCCCCACCACCCAGAGCATTGCACCAGCGGCAAAGCAAGCGAGCTGAGGCTGTGAGTGAGGGAGGACAGTGTCCCGGGCCAGGAGCTCAGGTGCTGGGCAGGACAGTCCTGCAGGCCAGATGTGGTCCATGGGCCGTAGTTTGCCCACCCCGTCCTAGAGTGTCTCCTATGACCCTGGAATACTGCCCCTAAAATGGTAGTGCTAACGTAGGATACCAAATAGAGACAGTGTGAAGATGGGGATATACATGTACATAGCATATACCCCTATCCAGCACAGCAAATGTGGACACTCTGCATGTATGTGGGGCATATGGTCACTTAGCGTCACTGGTCAACATTTAGCTGAAAAGCCACAGAGGACATTGCTTCCTCCCTAGTTCAAGCATAAATTACCCTCCTCTGGCATCTGTTCTTCCTGAGATGTGTGCAAATAAGGTCACTGTGTCTTTGAGTTCAACCTACTCATAAGTGGAATAAAATATCTTGCTAAAAACTATAAGGCAGCTAGAAATTCCAATCTGAAAGTGATGCACTTTAAGATCATGAGTGGGTTGACTAATGGATGCTTGAAAGAGAGAGCAACTGCTGGCTCAAAACTAATACTTTGTCCTGGCACAAGAATTGGCTCTTGGAAGTTACTCAGAATTTGGGGTTGTTTGTTTGTTTTTCAATCTGAGAGCTTTAAAAGATGAGTTTGATATTTGGTATTTGTCCCTTTTCCTTCCAATGTAGAATGTTAAAAAAAAGTCAATAGACTGTATCATGCAATTTTAAAAGTGTAAGCCTGCCCTATGGTCAGTAGGCCTGTTAGATACCACAGAGCTCTTGACAATGCAGCAGCTGTTCATCAACTCGTGATTTGAGAGAGGAACATGTAAGAATTTCTGCACAGCTGTGTTGTTTTACCTTGAAGAAAGCCTGAGGGTTGAAATAGCAGGGCCTCTTTTAAATTTGCTTTCTACTTTCGTAATAAACTTTGTTTTGATTATGAAACAAGTTGGATTTTTACACACCCTTCAAAGTTGACATGAGGTTTCTGAGTCTCTTGCAAACCTCATGCCTGCCCTTATGATGTTTGGGGTTTTTACATGTGTCCCTTTCATTATTTAGCTTTTATGAAAATGTTACATTTTGCTCCTTTATAGAGAGGGCAGGTAGGAGTGTGTGTGCGCATGCATCAGTATCATTCTTGTGACATTACCAGAACTGAGTGCTCTAGAAACACCATCTTGATATCATTTTGAAGCTGAAGGGGGAAGGCAGCGTCATTGAAAACTAGATCAGTGCTTTAAAGTACATCTGGAATTCTTAAAGACAATAAATAGTTCCAAGTTAAAACGGAGCACAGAGGTGTGCCATAAAATTCCATGAGACTTAGATTCAGTCAAAGTATTCCCTCTTTCAAAGTATTTATATGCAGAGTGGTTGTAGTCAGAAGGCTACCCATATATAAAATGGCATCTTATTCAACGTAAATCCCAGTGGGACATAAGTGGTCCATAGACCTTGTGCTATTCCTCTGCACTGACTCGAGGGAATTTCATATCCTAAACATCCCACTTGAAATTTCATCTCTCATTAAAAATGGCCATACTCTTATTTCACTCTTCCCATTTCATCTTAGAACAGCAGTTATAACATCTTGCTGCGCCATTTCCTGAGGGTTACTGGTTGGCTGGGATTAATTTGTTGAAACTATAGTAAAGAACAGAATTATCAGACGTAGATAAACATTATATGTTGGGAAAGGGTCGACATGATTTTTGTAAAGGGAAATCATGCCACATCAATCTATTAGAATTCTTTGAGGGGGTCAACAAGCATGTGAACAAGGGGGATCTAGTTGACGTAACATACTTGGTCTTTCAGAAAGTCATTGATAAAGTCCCACGCCAACGTTCTTAAGCAAAGTAAGCAGTTATGGGATCAAAGGGTCCTCTCATGGATCAGTAACTGGTTAAAAATAGCAAACAAAGGGTAGGAATAAATGGTCAGTTTTCACAGTGGAAAGAGGTAAATAGCGGGGTCTCTCAAGAATCTGTACTGGGACCTGTGCTGTTCAATATATTCATAAATGATCTGGGAAAAGGGGTAAACAATGAGGTGGCAAAGATTGCAGACAATATGGAATTATTTCAGATAGTTAGGGCCAAAGCTGCCTGCCAAGAGTTACAAAAAGAACTCAAAAAAACCTGGGTGACTGGGCAACAAAATGGAAGATGAAATTCAATGTTGATAAGTGCAGAGTAATGTACGTTGGAAAACATAATCCCAACTATACATACCAAATGACAGAGTCTGAATTAGCTGTTACCACTCGAGAAAGATTCTTGGAATCACTGTGGATGGTTCTCTGAAAACATCTGGTCAATCTACAGTGGCAGTCAAAAAAGCTAGCAAAGTTAGGAAACATTAGGAAAGAAATAGATGTTAAAACAGAAAATATCATAATGCTACTATATAAATTCATGGTATGCCCACACCTTGAGTACTACGTGCAGTTCTGGTTGCCCCATCTCAAAAAAGATGTATCAGAATTGGAAAAGGTACGGAAAAGGGCAATGAAAATGATTAGGGATATGGAACAGCTTCCATACAAGGACAGATTAAACAGACTGGGACTGTTCAATTTAGAAAAGTGATGACTAAGGTGGGGGGATATGATCAAGGTCCAGAAAATCATGAATAGTACGGAGAAAGTGAATAGCACAAAGGTTTTATGACCAATTGATGCCAATGGCAAAACCTCCATTGGCTTTAATGAGAGCAAGCCCTCGGGTCTTAAAATGTCAGATGAGAATTGTGAAGTCAGTGTATAATGTGTTGCACAAATCCATTATTGCATTATAAATAGGCTGGAGGTCTGGTGGCACACAGAGCACTTCTTTGTTGCCTGCCGAGAGATGGCTGGTCACATGGTGTTGGCTTCTCTGCCTCATTTCTAGCTGCTGAATCCAGTAAGTTCTCTTCCACCTAAGTATCTGCTGCCTGTTGCAACAAGGATGAAATGTAATCACAAATGGAGTGACGTATACAATATCTGTATTAAAATGTGGTCCCTGCCACAAAAAATTAGGAGAACTCTGTTATATATAATTATTTTATTTGTATTACCATAGTGCCTAGGAGCCCCAGTCATGGACCAGGATCCCTATAACTTTATATTCAATTTAATTTTATATTTTGTTAACAACTTACTCTATAAAGCCTTCCAGGACTTGCCCACTAAACTTTCCTTATATTTTTTTAGGCTGAACTGAAGCCCATTTGAGTCAAATGAAAACACTCCCAGTGACTTCAAATGGGCTGTGGATCAGGCACCTTGAGAAGGAGGTGATGGTTTTAATAGTTTTAGTGCCAGAAGTCTCTGTGCTGAGCACCATACTATAGTAGGTCACTGTAAACAGGCATAGATTTTTAGGAATGTGAATTTTATTCCATACATTAACATTTACTCCATGGAATGACTTGAAAACCCCATCAGATAGTGATCCAAAACGTTGAGTGACGTAAATGTGGAGTTAACACACTAAAGGAATTACTTCAGATTTGTACTAGCGTAGCTGTGAACAGAATCTGCCCTCCAAGATTTGTGAAAATCTTTTCTGCTTTCAGACTATGTCTAGGTTATGAGCGATGGGTGTGATTCCCAGCTTACAGTGCACATACTTGTGCTAGCTCAATGAGAGCTGGTGTAAGTATAAATAGTAGTGTAGCCATGGTAGCATGAGCAGTGGTAGCACAGTTTAGCCATAGTGAATACAAACCTACCTGAAACCCATGGATATGTTCTTGGCATGGCTAAGTTGTGCTGCTGTTGCCCGTGCCACTGAGGCTACACTACATTTATCCTCACGCTAGCTATCATTGAGCTAGTTCAAGTATGTGTATGTGAGCTGGGAGTCACACCCCTAGCTCAGAGTGCAGACATAGCCTCATTGACTAGTGATTTTGGGTGACTCAGCTTTTGGGTGCCTAATGTGAGACACCCTAAAGAGGCCTGACTCTCAGAAATGGCTGAATTGTGAAATGAGGCCCCATTAAATGTTAGTTTTGAGCACCCAGAAACTTAAGCACCCAAAGTCTGTAGTTACTTTTAAGACACAATTTCTGGGTGAATGTCAGGTTGGGCAAATGTTACTCTCCAAAAGGCATCCAGGTGGAAGTTTGAAGGCTGTGAAATTGAGCAATACTTTGGCCACATGAAACATAGACCAGATACAACTCAGTCCTACTTTCCAGGCAAGAATGCAAGTCTAATACTGTAGTTTTTACCCACGACCAAAGCTGAAGGAGCCTGTTGGTCAACTGTGCACTCTTCTGTAGCTGGAGCTTCCCTGACTTACTAGCTGAGAGCACCAGTAGGGCAGAAGTGAGGCACCTTTGGTGGAACATGCCATCGGTGCCAACATAAAAAGCACTATAAACGAGCTCTGTATGATCATTGCTAATTATTTAGAGGCCTTTATAAGTAACTTCTATTACTATTGCTTTATTGGTTATTTCTCTAAACCACAAGCACAGATGCTTGAGTCAGAAGACTGCCAATCTAATCGACAGTTAAAGATACGTTGAATAACAATTAACTAATAGTTATTTTCAGCTCTCGCATTTACTGTTCTGCTTCAAGTTTTTCTAACTGTAGTGTTTTTGTAGCTAATTCTTAAACTCCAAATTAATAGGCTCTTGTGAACAATAGCATCGATTTAAGATTTTTCATTGTCAATTACTAAACATCCCTCTTGGGTCACATTTTATGTTTGTTTTATAATTTTTGTCTCTACAGGGGCTAACTATCTTATTCAGAGATAACTTATCTTATGCTAGCTTGCATACAGAAAACTGCTCAAATGGAAGTCACTAGTCAACAGTTGTGGTCTGATTATTTCCTTCTTACACAAGTATTCAGCTCAGTACCCTCTGTGTCCTTACTTTCTGTGTTGCAGTTGCTTCTTGTGAAACACCAGCTCTATAAGCTGGAGAGAAGATATTGGCTTTGTTTAAAGCCAGTGTGGTGGGAGGGTGAAACCCTCAAACTGAATCAGTGAAACACTGAATCTATTATAAATTAAAGAAATGATCACCTTGTGTAATGCAGAAGATTTTTCCTATATCTTCACAAAGAATAGTTTATAGCTCACTGTTTTAATTACCTGTGGAGGAATTTTATTTTCAAGGGCAAAACAAATACATATTTCTAGATTTAAAGCAATCTCAAACTGAACAGGGAAAAAAAGGGAGAATGAATGTTTTTTGGTCTTTTGGATATATACCTGATAGAAAAATCTTCCTTTTAATCCTTTGAGTATTCTCTGGAGAACACATTTTTCCCAACAAAAGATGTGTTTTATAGAGCCCATAAAATAGTCATATAACTGAGACTAGATCAGGTCTCTCTTGTGCTATATTTGGACATGAGCCTTGATGCTACTGGCTTCCATTGTTTCTCTCATCTAACTGTTGAATCATCATCAGTGAGAGAATTTGCTGAACATTTTCACTGACCTGACCTATGGACATCACTTGCAACAGCTCTTTGATCAAACCAAAAACTGCTCATTTCACTCAAATACTCTGTTTGTGTTTCACTTGTGAGTTTAAAAGCAACCAAAGAAGAGAAATGCATGAATGTCTCTGGTCTACTTATGCAGGTAGTCATTGCCTTTCTTATCCAGCAACCTCCACATGCCTCTCTACCAGTTTTATGAAGTACATTTTGAAAGAAGTCAGTCAGCTATCTTCAGTCTTTAAAATGGCAGCTTAAAGAAAAACTTAGCTGGCTGCGGACAAACTGTGATTCTGACTCACTGAGTGTGTCTGCAAAACATCTCAAATGAGCTAGTTCTCTTCTTGCGTGACTGAAAGTGGGCTATCAACATGCAGGGTTTGTTTGATGACAGGAAATGGGAAAAGCCACCAAGTTGTGAACCGTAACAAAATTGCTTGGAACTTCATTGTGACGAACTTGGCTTAAATAGCTAAGTGAAGATTCTATACCGTTTACTTTAGGTTTTTAAAATTTTTTGGTCCACGACCCACAAAATGAACAAAAATTTGTCCTGTTGCCCATCATATCCCACAATTCTTTGTGCCTTTGTTTCCTCAGGGGAGATGCATTTAATGTAAAGGATTCCTGTTTTGAAGATGACTACACACTGTGCACATTTACTGTGTATTTTATGGTTGCTGTGGGATCTTTAATATTTATTCAACCTCCATGTGCAATTTTAATAAAACACGTGCCCATGGGGCATTCCACTCCTGTATCCTCTTTTCCTTTTCTCATAAAAGAGTCCTTTATTGTTTCAGGCTGAAAGTTTGTCTTGAATTTGGACATATCTGCAAGAAAAATACCACAGTTTAGAGTTTTATCATGTAAACTATGAAAAACTCAACCAAATTATGTTTCTCTCATCATGGATTCACAACTTGTAAAAAGCCACGTAATTATCAAACCCAACTGTGAGTGGAAACAGAGACGGTCCGCACAGTTTAAAATGCCTCAGAAGGGAGGGGACTACTTTCCTCTCTTACTCTACATTTCCCCAGTTTATAGAGGTAGGGGAAATGTAGTGTACAGGTATGGTTACACTGCAATTAAATACCCATGACAGGCCCATGCCAGCTGACACAGGCTTGTGAGGCTCAGCTAAGGGGCTGTTTAACTGTGGTTTAGATATTTGGGCTCAGGCTACAGCCTGGGCTCTAGAACCCTGCATGGTGGGAGGGTCCCAGAGGTTGGGCTGCTGCTGAGCCCAAACATCTATACTGCAATTAAACATCCCCTTAGACTGAGCCCCACAAGCCTGAGTCGGCTGGCACAGGACAGCCGTGCGTGTCTAATTCCAGGGTAGGCATACCCTAGGAGAGGGGAATTAAAATAATGTAGGTAACGGTAAGAGAGGAGTTAATGAAAGGAAGGATGGTTTCATGGTTAAGGCTCTAAACTGGGATTCACAAGATCTATGTTCAGTTCCCAGCTCAGCCATAGACTGACTTTGGGCAAATTGCTTCATCTTCTGATGCTGCAGTTCCCTATCTGTAAATCAGGGATAATATTTCCTTTCTTTCACCTTTTAGCCGTCTTGTCTATTTAGATCTTAAGCTCTTAGGGTCAAGGACTGTCTCTTACTATGTGCAGGTACAACACTTAGTACAATGCGGCTCTAATCTTGGTGGAGGCACCTAGATTATTATTAAATAACAGTTCATGAGTTGCATCTGAAGAAGTGAGGTTCTTACCCACGAAAGCTTATGCTCCCAATACTTTTGTTAGTCTTAAAGGTGCCACAGGACCCTCAATCCATGAGTTCTTTTTTTATATAAAATTAGGGAAGGGAATTGGTGCAGTAGAAGAAATAAAAATAGAGAGAAAAAGAGGGGGAAATATTAAAGATAAAGAAGGACAGAAGCAGTATCCATCAGCTAATTACACATTTCTGTTTAACCCAAACTCTTTTTCTTCTCCTACATCTACAAGAAACAGCTAACATATGATGGCTTTTCTGCACAGGTTCATACACTGACACCCATCACTATAGTATGGGTGGGTTGAGAGTTTGGGGAGAAAGTTAGTTAATATTTATGTAAAACCAACATAAGTATATAAAAAAATCTGTCCGTCTCCTTCTGTCCAGCCTTTCATGTGTTCATCTTAGATTGAGAGTTCTTCAAAGCAGAGCCTTTGGCCACCTCTGGTTGGCTCAATAAAGCCGTGATCCTGAATGGGACTTCTGGGCACTATTGTAATCTAAACATTAAATAATATAGTCCAAGGAAGGAGTTGGTGCTGGAGCTGGAATTAGAATGCAGAAGTCCTTTCATTTCTTCCTACCTTGGCATGAGGGTTTGCCATTTATTGGTCCCCAAAATCAGAAAGGCTCCTGTGGGCCTCAAAGCTTGGATTTGCTGAAGAAAAGCAGCACCAGCTTTTCTAAGTCTAAGGGACACTGAAGCAGATGAAGTTCTAAACTGGACCTACTTTAAACATATTCTCGCTGGTGTTTTGGTTAGGCAAGTGATTAGCGGTGACTTTTGCTTTCCTACTAAATTCTGTTCATTTTATTGTTGCCTCATCCTCCCAACTCATCCCCACCTTCCCCCTACTGTGTCCTGTCTGATACCTAGATAATGAGCTCTCTGGTTCAGGGGTTATTTTCATTGTTATCTATTGGTACCGTGCTAGTTTAATTCAGCCCTGATCCTTGATTTGGGGCTTCAAGGCTGTACTGTAGTATAAATAATAATGGTGGCGGGGAAAATCCTCTGGATTAGCAATGTGTCATACACTTATTCTCCTGCTAGCATCACTTCACTGACAAAATGTTCCCAGAGCTGCTCTAACATCATCCATGATACTGATGCACAAACCAGGAAGTAATCAAAAAGCCATCTTCATTTCAAGCTCCATTAGAAACACAGAGGGAAGGAGAAATCTTGATGCGCTCCAGACAGAGAACATACCAAGCCAGTAAGGGGGGCAAAATATTTTGAAAATTTCTTAAAGGCTATTTGAAACCAGATGCCATAAAAGAGAAAAGAAATTAAATTATTCGACTAATATTGGGCCTCATGCTGACAAAACTGCCACTGAGACTTTGCATACATTAGGACTGTAGGATCGGGTCTGTTGTTGTTTTTTTATAGCAAGTGTTGCCACTTCTTGTTCTAAAACTAGCTTTCAGTTCTAGTCTAAGTACTGTCAAATTTAATTTCTTAAATCAACACAATTTTTTAATTATGAGTGTGTGGAGGGGAAGCATCTGAAACTGCTAAACTTCTAATGGGTTTTTCTTTTTTAAAAGTTTGTATGACTTAAAAATAGCCAAACTGTGTGTGTGTGCGTCTCCCTCTCTCCTCCTGCCCCCACCCTTAAGTCTGTAAATAAAATAAAATAATCACGTTTTAGCTGTGAACTTCTTTGCCAAGGTTTTGTTTTGAATTACCTTTTGTTTTTATATCGGCTAAAACAGCTAAAAAATTACCTTTTGCAGTAAGGTGTGTTACACTACAACTAGTGTGTTAAACCTGGTCTGAAAATTTAGGGTTGGATCCGCAGGTGTATATGCAAAGGTGGTGTAAAGCACCCCTCTATATTTCTCTAATCCTGCTGCCATTTCTGGTCAGGGTCAATTTCCCATGCACCAGCCTGATCCTCCATACCTTCCCCAGGGATTAATTTGATGTGTTCAGCTTTAATGAGGCCCAGTAGTTGATAGGAAGAAGCTGCTCTGTCGATAGCTGTATCAGTGCATTCTCTAACTATCTAGCCATGCCCCTTCCCTGTCAGCACTTCACATTTTTGGGGTTTTATTTGTTCCCCACAGGCCTCCCACAATCTCATCAACTGCCACAAACTCTCACCCCTCTTGGACTTTCGGCTATTTGAGTCTTCTGCTGCAGTCTGTGTTGGCAGAAGTCAGCTGAATCTAGCCCCCTGCCCTGGAAAGGCTACTACATGTAATTGTGAGGAAAATGTCCCAATGGCATAGTCAATCCTTGACCTTTTTCCAAACAAGCTTTGTTTTCTTCGAAATTGGAATAAGTTAACTATGAGGCTGGAATATTGCCTGAAAGTCTCAGCAATGTCTTCATTTTTTTTCTTACTGGATTTTTCTTTGCCTTATTATCTGTGTAGTTTTTGTAAAACTATAAAATGCTCAATAAATGATATTACATGGAAGAATAAACGTTTCTCCACACAGTTTTGTGCTGAACAAGCAGGACTGTAATATCTTTCCAATAATTGCACACTAAGCAGACCTTCTACTCATATGTGACACACTTATTTCCATTCACTCTGATCTTTTGCCCAAATCAGAATGCAGGAACTGAATAGGATTACAGGGCAATTAGGGTTTTCTTTTTATGCAGACAGTTGTAGATTGCACACTAAATAAAGCAGTTGAAACATTATCCTTTTCTGTCATCCAGCTTCTCTTGAAGACCAAGGCCTGCTAACGTTGATTTTTTTCTGTGTGAAATCCATAGCATGGTGCAATAATAAAAGAAATCAATATATACCTGTAATAATTAGAATAAAAGTTACCACTCCTTAGATTGTAAGTCCTAGGGGGAAGAAGCTCTGACTGCCTCTGTTTGTACTTAGCACAATAAGATTCGGAACTTGATCAGGGAGTCTAGGTGTTACTGTAATAAAAATAATTTATATAGTTCTCTCTTCAAGAGCCCAGCTCATATGAACTATCGTAACTAATAGTTACATTTTCAAAATTCCATATACCTGCTTGAAAACATGACCTTTGAGGGAAGATTGAAAAAATTGTGTTTGTTTCGTCTGGAAAATAGAAGACTGAGAGGGGACATAACAGTTTTCAAGTATGTAAATAGTTGTTACAAGGAGGAGGAAGAAAAATTGTTTTTCTTAATCTCTGAGGATAGGACAAGAAGCAATGGGCTTAAATTGCAGCAAGGGAGGTTTAGGTTGGACATTAGGAAAAACTTCCTAACTGTCAGGGTGATTAAGCACTGAAATAAATTGCCTAGGGAGGTTGTGGAATCTCCATCATTGGAGATTTTTAAGTGCAGGTTAGACAAACACCTGTCAGGAATGGTCCAGATAATACTTAGTCCTGTCTTGAGTGCAGGGGTCTGGACTAGATGACCTCTCGAGGTCCCTTCCAGTTCTATGATTCTATGTCATGACTAAAATAGTAAAACATTAGATTTATCAACATCGGAAGAGTAGGCAAATAAAATTGAGGCTTGATTCTGATTTCACGCCAGGTGAACTGGGTGCAACACCATTTAAGTCAGAGCACCAGTGATGTAAAATTCATATCAGATTTGAATCTGCCCTTTACTGACAATTTTAGGTTGGTCTCATGGCATCTACTTACTCAAAGAAATGTGCATCCTTTGAGTCTCATCTGCTTTCTTTAGCAACAAAACCAAGTGCTTATTCCTGTTGGCACTGCAGATCAATACAGCTCTGGAACAGCCAGCTACGTTCCATTCTACATTATCAGCCGAACAGCCAGCTACGTTCTGATTGTGCAATCTTTATAAGCAGAAAGAACACAACCTGATTTTTCAGATCTCAGGTTGTGTTTACTGTGCTAGCAATTACAAAAATAAAATAAAATATTTTATTTTATAAAATAAAACAAACAGAGAAAACCTCCACAAGGTGAAATGGCACTTTTTCAGGGTTGATTCCTTGGTTGAGCTTTAATGGGGGCCTGTGTTGTAGGTCAGACTTTAGTAACGTTCCTGAAGTCAACACAACAAGAAGTAAAAAGCAACAGAGGGTCCTGTGGCACCTTTGAGACTAACAGAAGNACTCCAGTTCATTTGCAAATTTGACACCATCAGATCAGGATTAAACAAAGACTGTGAATCGCTATCC
Organism: Trachemys scripta elegans; assembly: GCF_013100865.1. Lineage (NCBI taxonomy): Eukaryota > Metazoa > Chordata > Testudines > Emydidae > Trachemys > Trachemys scripta. Next base: position 30,722,554 of record NC_048302.1, on the reverse strand, counting down.
AACTACAAAAGCAGTTTCTCCTCCCTTGGTGTTCACACCTCGACTGCTAGCAGAGCGCCTCACCCTCCCTGATTGAACTAACCTCGTTATCTCCATACTGATTTATACCTGCCTCTAGAAATTTCCATTACTTGCGTCTGATGAAGTGGGCATTCACCCACGAAAGCTTATGCTCCAGTACTTCTGTTAGTCTTAAAGGTGCCACAGAACCCTCTGTTGCTTTTTACAGATTCAGACTAACACGGCTACCCCTCTGATTAAAAAAAAAGCTTGTTGCTTTCATGTTCTTGTAGACATAAATCTTCATCTTTTAATTTGACCTAGAATTAACTTTGTCATGGCACCAGTAGTTTGAGAATCAGCATCTTTGAAGACAGAAGTTCTTCTTTCTCCCTCCTTTTCCATATTCTTCTCTTCCTTTCCTCATTCCACACTTGTAATTATATGTAAAGGACCACAAGGATGGTGCACAAAGCATTACAGGAAATGTGATCTATATCTACAGTATGCTGCATATTTTAATTCTTGTATTTGGTAATTACATAAGGAATTGTTAATGAAAAGCAAGGTTTTTCATGGACTTGCGCCAACCTACAGAATCCTTGTTCTTTTCCAGTTGATTTGTCTTAATAAAACTGCCAGGAGAAGCTTCTTAGAATTCTTCATAATGTCCACTCCAGCTAGAGCAGCACATACTACTTTGCAATACTTCACTTTAATTGATTTTTAAATCACAAAACTCTGTGTGTACCCAACTGCAAAGACAGAGTAGTTAATACTGGAGAATTGTGATTAAGCAAAGTTTTCTAGGTAAGCTCAAAGATAAAGAAACTTTTAATTGCAATAAGCTTTTATTACTGTACCAGCTTGCACAAAGCCTGTTTTAAATTCAAAAAGGCTTTTAATTTCTTTCCTTCAGTAAAATGTAATACAGAAAAATCATGGTTTGAATTAGCTTCGTATTTATGCAGAATATACTAAAAAAATGTTCATAATTAACTCTTCTGTATTTATAGAATTTAAGTCCCTTGGGCTGAAGTTGGTGCCACATAGAGTAGAATTTACCTCTTGACATTAGTAAAGACTTCTGTGAAAACTTAGCTGCAAGTAATACTGATGTGCACTCCACCCTTAAAGTTAGTTTATCTCAAGCTGAGCCAATGGAAAATTTGAAGGTATTACTCCCCTATTCCCCCCCCCCCATATTTTTTGTTTATGATGATTTTTATTATTAAGATACAATGTGAATGCATGTTCAAGATTTAGCAGATCTTGATAGCTGGACATATTAGTAAGCAGCATTTTTAAAACTGAAGGGAGTGGGAGGGAAAAAAAGGGGCGGTGAGGTGAGTGAGTAACTCACAAGGTTTTTTCTCTCTCTCTCGTTTTTAATGCCTCTTATGCGAACAGAAGGAATTTTATGTCATGCAATAGAAATATTGTACTTTCAAAATAATTCATAAACTGGGCTTGCTGACCTGGCTGTGAACAAAAGGGCCATATTCAGTGGACAGCAAACCCCAGAAATATTTGAGTCCATTTGGATCAGTTGCCTAAAACTGGCCAACTAACTGGCCTCCTGTAGGAGGCCTAGATGACAGGCAGAAGATAAATCCACACACTCCATTCCCCATCCTCTCTCTTCTTTGTGGCCCGTTCCCCCCTTCCCCCCCCCAACACCTTCTCCTCTTGACTTAGTTTCCTTAATTTTATTTGTTTGTTTTTGATATGTGCCATAAAAGTCCATGTGCTGGGAAATACATGGGAAATCCAAATATTGTGTAAATATTTGATCTTCTCTGATGTATACTACTTCTGTACTTGGTTGTATATGTGGGCACCTAGAATTTGTTTAGTTTGTTATAAGAAAAAAAGATTGAAAACATTTAATAAATAATCAATTTTAAAAAAATGCAAAAAGCTTTGGTTAAACCTTATTGTTTTTTTAAAGTGGCAACCAAGACACAATCTTAAATGTAAAGAATCTTTTGCAAAGTTAAAACAAGCTTCACTCAAATATTTAACATAGAAATTTTCGCTTTGTCTCCATATAATGTGTAGGATGATTTCAAAGCAAAGCTTATTGTGGTATTGGAACATTGTAGGCATCTTCACTGCTGTAGTACAAAGACTACCATTAATTAAAAGTGGCAAAAAGAACTTGTCACTTTGCAGCATGATCCCTCACTAGCGTTGACAAGTTTTCTACTGCAAACTCAGTGGGTGAAATTTGCTCTTGTGCAGAGGGCCAGCACAAGACCAATACACCTCTTAATGGCAAAATTCTCAGTTGATGTAAATTGGAGCTCTATTGAAATCCATGGAGCTATGCCAGTTTACACCTGCTGAGGGTCTGGCTCACAATATACCACCGAGGGCTCAAATGCTGAATAGGTCTGTGCTTAATGCTCTGCACAGGAGTAAATTTAACCAAGTATGAATGGACAAACCCACCCTTACATGAAAGGGCTTCATCAGCTTTTAACAAACCATATGGTAAAAACATCTATGCATATTTTTCTGTTACCTTCAGGCACTGCTAAGCAGCTGGTATTAATGAATAAAAATAGCCAGTGAAATCACAGCATGTGGTTGCTAGGAAGGAACAATTTATAGCCAGGAGTATTATAGATTACTGTGGGGAGGGAGGACCCACAACCTCTGAGAGCATGCATGATTTCTGCATTTAATCTAGATCTAGGGCACCTGTGCCGCTCAAGGCAACAGAATGCTGGACTGATTAGCGGGTATTAATTCTATTCTTACCACTGATCACCATGGGGAGTGGGAATCTGAGAACTGCATTTTTTTAAAAGGGCCATTACTGTCATTTGTTTTCTTGTCACGTATAGTATGTCAATTTTACAAGGGAAGTTTCCCTCTCATATTCGGTGCCTATTGGAAGTATTTTCACAACCAGTAATCCAAATATAATCCATAAAGTGAGCCACTAAAGGTGGCTGTCGTATAACTTAGTTTAATGTGAAAGCACTGGGCCTTGTAACATGAGGCAGGTATTTATAGCCCTCGGTTACATTTTCACACCTTTCTGTTTAGTAAAGTTCAACAGTACTTGAGTGAGCCCCTTTCTTTTACAGAGAGCAGTGACTCATTGCAGAACCAAACAGGGGTAACAGCATTAGAAGATTGAACAGAAAAGTGAAGGTTGCTAATTTTCAGAGAGGCATCTGATTTATTGCAATGCCACTGTGTAAATCAAAGTTCCAGCGCCACTCCCTCCTCCCAACAAAGAGAGTGGAGCACAAAGTGTTGGGCAAGGAAAGAGGGGTCTGAACTTGCGGGATATTTCCCCCAAATGCTCTGGCAGGTGCAGCAGCCACTATCAGCAGGACCACTCAATACAAACTGGGTTAGCATTCACTGGCACGGTTTCCCACCCTGCTCAGTGAAACCCCTTTGAGAAGCCAGGGAAGCACTGAGAGTTGGGGAGGTGGAGCTGGACTGACATAGGGGCTGATCAGCAGGCCTCATGTTCCCTGTCCCTCTGCCTGGGGATGGGGACCTCTTTCTTTCCACAGACAGGGAGCATGGCAAGGGATCTCCAAGTGCAATCTTTCCTAGAGAGGAATGGGGGGGTGGATAACAGTGGCAATAAATCAATACATCTGACTTGTATAGACAGCACCCACCCTCTTTTATAGTGTTTCAACACTACAATCTACTAAGCCCAATAGACTGAGCAAACTGAACTGTGACTCCTAGCAGCAAACTTTCTTCACATCTTCCTTAAGGCACTGCTCACATCTATTTGTGAATAATGGGAAAATTGCTGTGGTGCTTCAGTGAACTGGTTGTTCCCTTCTACCAATAGCTATGGTTCAAACTGGGCTATGTTCTAATTGGGCAATAGTGCAAATTGTCTATACAAAATTATTGTCCCATCATAACATAATGATACTTAGCTCTGAGAGTGATCCAAACCTGACTGAAATTGATGGGAGTTTTTCCATTGACTTCAATGGGCTTTGGATCAGGCTCAAACTGTGCTTTTTCAGCTTGAATTTTCAAGGGGGCCCAAGTGAGGTAGGCAGAATTTATGCACTTTCTGTAACTCCTATAGGCTCTGAAAATTCCAGCCTACGTTCACAGATCTCAAGCACCTTAACAAAGGTAGGTTAAATATCTTACTGTGGGTTTTCTGTTCATCCTGTAAACAATCATTGTATTTTATTTGCAGCTAAACAATGATTTTGGCAGAATTCTTATTCGGAGCCAAGAGTCAAAGTTCACAGTGAAGAGCAAAAGCAGAAAGTGTGAGTATATTTAAGAAAGGCAAAACTTTCATCACACTTAAGACAGCTAAAAAGAAATACTTTTTTAAAAACCTTGCTTTTCCATGCTGTAGTTGGCACAGAGATGTTCTGATAAAATAAGTAAAATCACTATCATAAAATGCATGTTAAATGGATTAAGAACTGGCTAACTGATAAATCTCAAAAAGCAGAAGTCCCTAATTTCACCTATTACATTCAATGTCCAGTCTTATGAGAATGTCAGACTAGATGATCTAGTGGTCCCTTCTGGCCTGAAACCCCGTGAATCCATTTTATGTATTTGCAATGAAAGGGAAGGAGGTCTGCAATGGGAGAGAGGCGATCCACAAGATAATCTCTCTACAAAGATTCAACCCGCACTGTGAAAAATGTCTGAGAACTCCTATTTAGGCTACAAGAAGAGCTTTTGTACAAAAAGGGGTAGGAATTTCAAAAGCACTCAGCACTAATCAGATTCTTCTGCCATTAGAGTCAACAGGAGCAGAGTCAGGCCAATGTTTACTTGCTTTTGAAATTCCCATTCCTGGAAGTGTCCAGGGACATTTCATGTATCATGAAGGTAGTTACTGAGTGGATATTCCAATCTCTATCTAGCTGACAGTTGAACAGAGTAAATGTCTGTGATGTTTTGTGGCAAGCACTAACAAGAAATTAATTTCAGGAAAATTCTTTGGGATTAGGGAAGGCATGAACATCACCAAATCATAAGCAGTAACAATCAGTCCTTGGGAGCACCAAGAGTATTTTGGCAGGCAGACAGGCCTGGTAAAGACTCTAATTACATTTTTTAAAAAATTTAGCTCTTTTAAACTTGTTTCAAAAAGCAGTTTGAATTTTTTGTTTACTCTCCATTGTTGGTAATGATCTCTTAAAAGCTGGGAAATGTCACATCTTTCCCTAACCAATTTTGTCCTTTCCATTTGGTAAATGCTAAGTCTGTGTGTTTGTCTGGTTCTAATATTCCTCTCTGGCCTGGGGCTGTGATCCCCTGCTGCCTCCAGTGACTTCCAGTGGCAATTATGGGTGCGCCTCTTAAATGAGACCATCATTAAGGCTTGGTTTTCAAAGCTACTGAGCACCTGCGGTTCCCATTGACTTCAGTAGGATTTGTGAGTGCTCAGCACTTGTGAAAAGGGCATTTGCTTTTAATGTAGTTGTCACCGTCCTGCTAAAAAACAATCTTAGCTAAGGACTTAATGTAAAAATCAAAATTACACCAAGACAATTAATCCTTCATGTGGACAAGGCATTTATAGATACATCAGATAAAAAAGAAGTTGAGAGATTTGTTATGAAAACAGAACTCCATAGGTAGGTAGCTAAAGACTTAAAAACTTTTACTCCAGAAATCCTGATATGCATAATTATCATATTTTTTGCTAGGCATTCATAAACTCCAATTCTTAGATGCTCACATTAGAGCCATTTCTCATTTATATCCAACTGAAACTTGGCATAGCAGCTGCCTATCCTGATCTTGGCTTTTTTTAATTTTTTTTAAGAGTTTTAACCTGAAAGTCTTTTAAAAAAAATATTTAGAAAGCATCCAAAACCTTACATTTTTCTGGCCTTTGGAGACTTCAGTGGCAGCAGCTGCCGATTAAAAAACCCCACAGAGATACCAGGATCTGTGCATTTGCAACAGAAAATGAAACTTATGTTGCTGAACTCACTCCCCTTGCTCCCCAAAAGTTTTAAGCACTGCCTTCTCACTTCTGCTTGGGATTGCTTGTGCCAGCTACAGTCATGGTGAGCCTCGCCTGCTGGGGGTTGAGGGAATGAGGAGGGAATTGCTTGGTTCCATGATTCTAGTAGTGTAGGGCAAAGTCACTGAATACTGGCACCATTTTCCACAGGCGGTGGTGATTTCATTTGATATCTCATTCCTGAGGGTGACAAAGGCAGAGAAGGCACAGATGTTGCTGGTGTCCTAAAGCAGCCCAGGCCTGTATGCTGCTAGCCTGTATACTGCAGTGATGCCTGTGGTAGTTATCACCGAATGGTGTGGGAAAGTGTCTGACTGTGCAGGAAGAAATAAGGCTGCCATCCCTAGAAAACTTTGGCAGAGGATTGCAGGGCACCTTCATGAAAGTTTCATTGAGACCTCTCAGGAGGATTCAAGGTACATCCCTGTGTACATAAACAAACGGCTCTGCATGGTCCCCCCACCTAACTCTAGAAGGGAATGAAAAGCAGATAGTAACTCTACCTCTCTCGGTTGAACTACTACCTCGTCTAGCATGAGTAAATTAGTGAAAAGTCAAAAAAATGTGTCCTGCTGCTTTGGGGATGCCATCTCTGTACTTGAAAATTTGTCTATACACTTACCTCAGGTTCCTTGCCCTGCATCAAGCTCACCAGTGCTTGACTGGTGGCACTGGCTGGACTGCAGTGGCATTAAAAACAGGTCCTGGTTCACTGCGCAGCTGGATCCCCTGGTTGCCTGTCTCCTATACTCCTCCTCCTTGTCCACATCCTCACTGGTCACGGCAATGCTTGTGACTCAGGCTCCTCGAAGGTATCCATGGTGCTGTTGGGGGTGGGGATGAGGTCTCCGCCTCTGTATGGAATGCAGCTCTTTGTAAAAACGGCAGGTCTGCAGCTTGGCACCAGATTGATTGTTGGCCTACCTGGCCTTCTGGTATGCCTGCCGCAGTTCCTTGGCTTTCATGCAGTCCCTATCATAGCCCTTCTCCTGCAATATGCTCAGACATATTGATGATTTTACAGCTGGATCGGAGCTGTGCCTACATAGTCTCTTCTTTCCACAGGTCCATGAGATCCAATATCACCTGTCTATTCCAGGCAGGAGCTTGTCTGGAGTGTGTAGCTAGCATAGCTAGCTGAACAGTTGCACTCACCAGTGGAGAGCTGCTAAGTGTGCTTGCCAAGCTGGGCAATCAGGAAAAGGAATTTCAAATAGTCACAAGGCTTTAAAGGGCAGGAGGGCTTCCAGTCTCTGTGACCCCGGGGCAGTGGAGTTCACAATGGTGACCAGAGCAGTCAATATGGGGCATCGTGGGACAGCTGCTGGAGGACAGTTAAAATCAGCCTAACTAGCGCAGTGTCTGAACTCGCACGGTGTAGACGTCAATACATCTATCATGGCTCAGTGCTGCGCGGGGAGGTGATGTTACTATGTCAGTATAACCAGGCGCTTAATGTGGTGGGAGACCAATTTGAGTGTAGACACATGCACAACTAAGTCAATGCAAGCTCTGTTTTATCGACCTAACCATGTAGTATAGACCAGGCCTCAGAGACTGTCAAACAAGGGGGCTTTTTCTTCTAAGATTGGACTTCAGCAATAACAGCAGCAGTGACATCTCCAGTCCATCTCAACTAACTTCTTCTCTTTCCCCACTAAAGGACAGTTAGTACATCTTTGATACCATCAAAGAGACTGCCAAACAAGGGATTTTTCTTTCAAAAACCTCTCAGCTAAAGGGAAAGGAAACAGAAAAATCTTGTTAAAATGAAAGCCTTATTCAATACTTTACATTTCAAATGTTTTAACTGTTTTTCCTTCTTTTCTTTATCTTTAATAAAAGGTTAAAAGGTTTTTTAATGGTGTGTTTGCCATGGGGCTAAGCAGGCAAAGATCTCTGTATACCAAACCCTGAACCTTGTTTAATACTGTTTAATGCTAGACAGTGACTAAGTTATATTAAACCTTTGGCCTCTATATTCCATCTTAATTAATACAGTAGATATGTGGTACTTAGGTGTGGAATGAAATTGGAGGAGTTTCCTGAAATGTCTTTGCATGATTACTAGGTTACAAATAAAAGTTTTAGAGAGTGTACTAGAAGGAAAGTACAAGACTGAGATCAGAAAAGGGAGGCAAGGGGCATGCATGTAAGCTCATTCAACAAAGAGAAAGATCCCGTAAATACTGGAAACTGTGAATATATTTGTAACTGACCTTCAGGGGACAATCCACTTTTTAATCATTTTGTTCTTGATGCTTCCTATGTCTGAAACTCCAGTAGGATACTGAGCTAATTATTACAAAATATGGTCCCAATAAGCAAATCAGGAAGAGACATGGAATCTGAGGAAAATCAAATGTGTGCTATGTTACATTACCACTCAAATCAAATGCATGTCTGTCACATTATCACTTACTGTAGTCTCTTCCACCTGGATCACACTGACTATGCTACACTGCATGATTGGCCTGCATGACTACATTTGTCAGAATACATTGTAGAGGATGAAAAAAATTGCTTATTGTTTAGCATTTAACACCTTATGTCATTTTAGAAGTATAGAGTTCTAGAATATGGGGGAGACTTACACACACGCAAGCTATTGTAGGACTTATGACATGCATATAAGAACATAACCCTCCCATTTCTCTTCATTATCCAGTCTACTATTAAATGCATCCATGCTTTTTAATTTATACCTCAAAATGACATTTGGAAACCTTAATATAAGGAAAATTATCTCATTTATAATAATGGTGGTGGGTGCTATAGAAAACACTAAGGGCTATGTTGTCACTTTATGACTGCCCTGTGTAAGGCTGCCCCTAGAGAAGCCTGAGAGAGAGTTTGTGACTCAGAGTCACATAGATCCTCCCAGTCTCCTTGCTACTCCAGGGAGGAAGTATTCAGGTCTATGTCTGATATAGCATACTTCCCCTGGCACAAATATATAGGCTGGTGCTTTGGGGGGTGGAGGGGAAGACCCTTGGTTCTGCCCCTTCATAGATCCCCATTTGTGGGTTGGGAGGACATAAAGCTCTGTGGATTTTGCTTCCCCTCCCATGCTGCTAACCGTGTTATGAGGAGCCAAAGTAAAGGGGCACCATATGCTTCTTTCACTCCGTTGTGCAGCTGTACAAACTGAGCCACTATGACACTTTGATAGATAGGTAGAATATTAACAAAGGTTTAAAAAAGGACTTTATTCCCTCCCCACCCCATCCTGATTTCTGTGGGTAATTGGACTTTTAGTGTCTGGTCAGCAGTGCTGACTGGAGACTGCCAGGTTCCCTTTCCGACTGGACTTTCTGGTCAAAAACTGGGCACCTGGCAACCCTAAGCTGGGGCTGGAGGCCTGCGGCTGGGAGCTGGGGCCAGGAGGGGAGCTGGGGCTGGGGCTGGGGCCAGGGCAGGAGCGGAACTGGGAGCAGAGCAGGGCTGGATGGTACTCTGTCCCTGTCCACCACGCCCCACTGGACATTCCTAGGTCTCCATTTGAGGACCTTGGTTTAGAGTGTTTTTAAGGTTGAGTTAATGGTTAATTAATAAAGTTGTGGCTTCTTCATTGAACCAACATTGCTTTGCTTGTGTTCCATTGTGTTGAATCCAGATCTAACCAGTCAGATGTATGTACAATGCATTAGAGAAAAGATATCCTAAAAAACCCTACAAAACTGATCAAAATCATCATGGTTGTTTCTACTACTTTACGTGGATCATCAGATATCAAATTGTGGTATCACCAGATAAAGATTTCCAGTTTCATCCAAAATTCATAGACCTTCAAAACTCTCAGTACAAATGCCTATTTATTTGAACTTGAGGTAAAATGTTTTAGTAAATTCTAAATCTTCGTCTTATCTGTTTGTTTCATAGATTCTGATAAAACAACTTACTTTCAAACTGAAAATAATCTCATGCTGTCATAAACAGCAAGTATATATATAGTTTACCTTTCAACATTAGCCAAAATTTGGCAGGGAAACAAATTGGTCCATTAGAATCAATATTTATAAATTCTTCCTTAAGAAAATTCATGTTCCCCTAGCCACACTGGGGAAACATTAAAACTTGATAACCCTGAAAATAGTGCCATTTTGAGAACAAAATGCATTAATAGTGGCAGAAACATGCTCTCTCCTCTGTTCAATAAATTAAATACATTCCATAACTTCTGCCTCCCATGTGTTGACAACATTGCTGGACTTCTATTTCAAAATAAATAGTAAATCACATAATAAAGATCTATAGTTTTGTTTACAATTTTAAAGGTAAATTTTGGTACTCAGAAAAATGTAGAACTGATGGACAGACCAAAGCCAGGTGTAGTTCAGACACATACTCAACAAACTTCCCACAGACAGCTCTGTCAATGCACTTCAATCCTGACCTGCTGCACTCTCTGCTTTGCCACTGACAGAGCACTGCCAATGCTCCTCAGTTCTGAACAGCTGTACAATTGGCCATTTCAGGCTTCAATCCTGAGCTTTAGAATGCTAGATCTGACTTTGGGTCTGATCCAAAACACACTATGATCAGTGGAAAGAGTCCCATTAACATCAGTAAGCTTTGAGTCAGGGCCTAATTGTACCCAGTTGGTTTTTATTTTGGGGGATGAGTGCATTTTAGTATTAAGACCATCCTGCTCCTTTTCGTTTTATTGGCACTGGGTTTGAAGTGAACCAGGAGTTCTAGAAATGTGCCATCTTGATACTGAAAATATATATACTTCACTGCCCTATTCAATTTGGCCTCTTACCAGTAGGCCACAAATCAGTATAAGGAATACAGGAGCAGCAATAGAATAATGATACCTAGCTCTTATATAGCCCTTTCCATCTGTAGTTCTCAATGCACTAGAAGCACCTCCTACCTGTGTGTCTCATCCACCTATTGTATTTTGTCATTAACCTAGAATGCAAACTCTGTAGGGCAAGGACTGTCTCATAGAGCACCTAGAACAGTGGGATTATAATCCCCGAATAGGGCATCTATGCACTACAATAATACACCGCTACGTCGATATAACACGACCTGATATAAAACGAATTCGGATATAACGTGGTAAAGCAGCGCTCCGGGGGGTGGGGCTGGGGCTGTGAACTCTGGTGGATCAAAGCAAGTTCAATATAACGTGGTTTCACCTCTAATGCGGTAAGATTTTTTGGCTCCCGAGGACAGCGTTATATCGAGGTAGAGATGTAATACTAAAAATGAAACCTGACACTGAATAGCTGACAGCTTCTGTGCCACAATACTAGGAGCCAATTGCAAAACAAGGGAGTGTGTCAATAAAGGAGAGACATGCAGCCCTCATGAGAGGAGAATGGTCCACAACACTATAATTTTTGTATGTTTCCTTGGTGTCCCGTCCCCACAGCTGCAGGACTTCCTAAATTCTATATAGTCCTCCTCTTGGAGTGCAGTATTTCTCCTGAGAACAAGGCCTGAGGGGTTCATTGATTAATAATCATAAAAGTTAGATGTCGGCGAGGGTAAGTCAGCAACACCAGGTGGGTCCATTGTTTTATTTTTTAAAACTATAAATCATGAATTAATTCACAACACTAAAGGCAACAAACACATTTGTAACACAATTGCAGCAGAAAATAAATAAACAAAACATGCTGTATTTTCTAGTGAAGAAATTGCAAGTAATTAAAGCTTAATTCTTAAAAGTGTATTGACAAACAATCTTAAATCTTTTAATGAATAATAGTGATTTTCTTTTTTATATGAAGTAGACAGCTTAATCCTTTCCCCGAAAGCCCTTATTTCCAAAAGCATTTCTTCATAAATATCTCTTGAGTCTTGGTATTATGTAAGTTAATGAGTGCCTGGGTTATAATAAATATTATGTAGTTGACATTTTTAAACAACATTTGAATAGTTTGGTTTCAACCCAAAGTTATTAGTAAATCAAACAAATACAAGTACTGCTCTTATTTATTATTCACGTTGAGCCAATTCATTCTTCCATAAAACTCAGAGTATCAGGACCTGACATCATACCTGGAATTAAATATACATGATTTATTATTTTAACACATCAGTTTTCAATAGGGTAACCATTTACAATACTCGTAATGTGATAAACTGTTGCACTATTGGAGATTCAATTCAGTTATGATGTTTGTAATTTTGAAAGATGTGAAAACTTCTGTTACTTAACCTGTGTTTATGTATCTTTGCAAATAAGATACTTGATTGCATTTTCCAGTTCTCCTGCTGTTATTCTTTTGCTGGAGACCTGAGATTTGAAGTCCTAAGGCCTCATACAGCAAAGCACTGGGTCTACTAGTGCTTAAAATGTGCACATACTTAAGTGCTTTTCGGGGTTGGGACTTAAGCTCTGAAGGGGCAACTTGTTCAGGGACAGAAAAAAGACTGGTCTCCTTGATGAAAGATGAGTACATAGTCAGATGTTAGAATTGGATAGTAGAAGAAAAGCAGATAATTTTGCTTTGGGACTGGATGAAAGTGTTTGTTTTTGGTGGTTGTTGTAACTATAGCGGGATGTGACCAATGGCTTTTTGTCAATTAAGTGACTTAACAGGCAAAGCAACTCTTCCTCTTTTTACCAAACTCAATACAGCTCTTCCTGGCTATAGAAAGAGAATATTAAGTTCCCATTCCTTTATGAGTTACCTTCTCCTGAAAGGCCTTGGAAGAAGCAGACAGAAGGAGAACTTAAGGAGAAGTTGAGGTAAAGATAGTATGCCTGACAGCCCTTTCATCATTCTCTTAATCTTTCTCATCCTCCAAGGAGGAAAAATTACCCCCTTGCAATATTATATTATGTAGGAGAAGGGGATTTAGGAGGAGAATCAGACACAGATCCGGCCCCTTAGAGGACATAGTCCCCAAACTCATCTTGGCCTCCTTAATATGGATTTTCTCTTTCTGAAGATTGTTCTCTTACAGGCTCTGAAAGGGCCATATAGTCAATGAACTATAAATATTATGTAAAGGGAAAAAAAGAGGCATCATAATGTTACCTCACTCTGTAAGTGAAGCCACTTTAGACATGAATGTCTCTCTCTGAAGGCTCTGTACCTGAGGGAAAGAAGACTGAATTTGAGGGTGACTTGGCTCTGAAAGTAGGAGGAATCTTGGTGGTGGATGTTTGTGCTGCTGAGTTTCTCACAGTTATGGTGTCTCTGGAAGCAGGAGTGAGTGGTCCATTATTTAACTTCCTTTATAATCTTGCGCTATCCAGAAAGGGGAAAAAATAGGTCACTGGCACCTTCTCCCATCTTTCCTGCTTTCTCAAGGGAAAAGTTGACTACCAGATGCTTAACTTTTCTTATATCAGAGTCTGATGACATGAACCAGCTTGTGTATGTTGTTTTAATATTTCCCTCTTCTAATGGTCTCTCTTATGATGATCTGACCCTCCTGTGTTTTATAGCCCTTTCTTCTAGACACCTCCATTCTACGTCAATTCTGCACTCTTTCTTATGGTGCAGCCAGAAACCATCAATGGATGGTTACACAATAATGGTGCTAAACAAACTTCTCAGAATGAAAATCCAGCCCTTGGGGATGACTTCACCTACTCTGGCTAATAGGGCCTGATACTGCAAGGTTCTGAATACTTTCAGTTTCCACTGAAATCAGTGGAGTTGAAGGCACTCAGTGCACCGCAGGATCAGACTAATGAAGACCCTCAATTGGTGTGCTTTGGTAATGTCACTTCATGAGTGACTGTGCCTGAAATGCAAAGAAAGGCCCAGATTCGTGACTCTCCTTCTGGCCTATTTGCACTGCTTCACATTACAGAACAAAAAATAAATAAAAACAGAAAAAATCTCATCCTCTCACAGCCTCCCTGGGTCATATGAAGCATTTTCTTTCCCCCTTATTATTTCTATTGCTTTAAGTGTCTCAGTTTGTCAGCCTGCTGGCCTCATTTTGAACAACTGTTGTCATGGTCATGTCTTTTTCACTGCCAGCTACCCTCTCCTCCTGGTCTCACAAACAGCAGCATGGATCACATGCCGGAATCCAGATGGGAGCTGGAAATAGCATGAAAGTACCCTTTCCTGCATTATTTCAACATCATTCTCAGACACTGACACTGGGCAAATACCAGAAAACATTCACATAGAAAAATGATTAAAAATACCATGAACTATATTAATCTAATTTTTAAAATGGGAACTTGAAAAACATTCAGATAGAATAACAAAATAATACTATGAACGATATGAATCTGACTTCTTAAAATAACATTTATTCCACACATTCAGAAACATTGCATTTTGGGTTAGTTAGAATAACTGACATGTGAAACCTGCTCTTTTTTGAGTACTGTGCAGGTTGGGTCATTACTGAATTAAGACTAAAATTATGAAGCTTTATTAATTCCTTTGAAATTCATTGTAATAATCTTAGCATTAAAATAATAAAATTCACATGTTGGTCATATACAGTAAATGTACAGTACTGCTCATCTTACCTTATATATCTATTTTCTTCTGTGCAATAAATAAAATAATTTAATCCTTGGCTCAAGGAATATATCACACAAATATGCCATCACATAGGTGGGTAAAGATAAAAAGAAAGCAAACAACTTCATGCTGTCCATTCAATCATTCCAAATAGTAGAATTAAACCAAGGACCACTTCAAAGGTGATTGTTCAGGAAATGGATAAATAAGGAATCTTAATTCATCAGAGAATATAGAAACAGAGCTTAAAAATGTGGATAGATACTTAGCATGAACAATAATTTCATTACCAGGGCACAGAAATAGCTCAGAACCATTTCATTTCTATACGTTTATTCTAATGGTATTTGAGATACTATTTGAGAAATGGTTTTTCTGGAGCTAAGAATTGTTAAACTAAGGGCTCACATCATTACTCTATATGTGTTGATCTTATCACAATTACCCATCTGGTCCAGCCTCTATGAGTCCAATTTCATATGTATCCCCTCCAGCTCTGGTTCCTCAGCCTCTGATCTCCTTATTCCTATATTCCTATCTCTGTCTAGTTTGCTTTTACCTACTTTGGGATCTGAAGTCTTCCCTCACCGGCTGGTTGCAGAACAAAACTACTCAATAGTGATTCTCTGTGGAACCACTGATTCTGATGATTGTCATGACAAATGCACATCTGGTTTGGTTGGGCGGGATTTTAGTCTGCAGTGGTGGCCTAAATAGGTAGAGATCTCCCCATCAATAGGCTAAAAACAAGGGCTTTTTCACACAGCATCCACCACTTCACTCAGGGGCTGAGGGAAGGCAGTGAGAATTCAGATTAATTCCTGTTGTCGGACAGGAATTTTCTCTCTTTAAAACATTCATATTGTCAAGAATCCTAACTCCACAGGTGACCAACAGAGCTGGAAACAGATTAATTTAGGAAATGGGAATGGAACATTCATCATCTCTGCTGTATTGCTATAGAAAGGAGTTTCCCTGAGTGGGCCTGTTGCCCCCCCACTCAAAAAGGGATGTGGTCTTTTTCTTTTCCATATTCCAGGATCCAACAGCCCACAGAGTGGATGGTCTTTCTCCAGTTCCTGGGGGATTGTCCTGGTGAACACCTTTCCTCTGACAAGCAAAGTCTTTACAGCCCAAGTTCATGAAGTATTTCATTATGTGACTAACTTTAAGCATACAAAGCAACAGAGGGTCCTGTGGCACCTTTAAGACTAACAGAAGTATTGGAGCATAAGCTTTCGTGGGTGAATGCCCACTTCATCAGACATCTTGCGTCCAATACTTCTGTATTGCTTTTTACAGATTCAGACTAACACGGCTACCCCTCTGTTACTTTAAGCATACAAGTCACTGTGGAATGTTCATATACTTAAAGTTAGGCACATGATAGAGTACCTGCTGAAGTAGGGCCTCAGAAAATTACAAGGTCAAATACAAGGACATCTCAAGAGTTCTAGGTAGACTCAGCAGCTCTTGGAGCCAATCTGTAGATCACTTTCTTTGGCTTCCTTTCTAGCAGTACCCTGGCATTAACTTTTATCTACTCAACATGAGAATTCTGGTTATCTATATCAATCAGCTTGACTCTTGAGTTTTAGAAGGAAAAAGGGTTTTTTAACAAGCAATTATTTGACACATTTCTACATCTTCTGCATATTACAGGGTTTATATTGTGATGGTGTGGGTTGTCACTGTGGAATTGAGGGCCTGGTTCTAGTCTAGGAAGCTTTTGATTTTTCTGTGTCCATCTGCTGCAATTTGAACTTTCTCCTTGTAAGACTTTGAGAATTTAAACTAGCAGCTAAGAATTATCTTTCTTTCTCTGAATATTTCTACAACTCCTTGGTGTGGAGTTGGTATTTTGGGGGGATTTGGAGGGGTCTTCTGCATTTGTGTAGCAAATTGCCACTCAAGATGGCACTTGTGAAAATACAAGGTCTTCATTACCAGAAGGCAGTTTTCTTCTAGATTAGGGGTGAAATTCTGGATCCACTGATATGATGGCAAAATTCCCATTGACTCCACTGAGGCCCGGATTTCACCCTAGATCTAAAATTGGTATCTGTCAGAAGAGAACCATTGAAACAAATCATAACTTGACCGGAAGCAGAGAATGTGCAAAGAAAGGGAATCATAGTAATTGATGACATAAAACCAATCCGGTGTCTGAGGGCTGTTATTGGGCTTTCTTGTTAATATATGTGCTGATGTGTCTCTTAAAAACTTGTCAACTTTGGCAAGATAAATATTTCCTTAATGTAGGGAATATTTGAAAATATTGTAAATATTGAGATAACCAAGGTGTCCACTTGAAAACAAACTAGCAATCAGTTAACAGTAAAATGAGCTAATGTTGCTGATGATATGAACGTGGTGGGCTGGTAAATTCCATGGAACAAAACAAACAGTTTCACAAAGATTGGAATATTGGAGGCTTAGGGCCAGATCTAACGCATGTTGAGGTGGCCTTTAAATCAGGCCATAAATAAGCAGCTCAATGTAGGAAAGCACCAAGCAATGTCATGGGAACACTAATCTCGAGAGGGCATCGTATAGACAACTGATTAGGGAGAGAGACTCCGGGCAGATTGTTGATGCTCTGAAACCATCTGCACAGGATTTGGGAACAGAAAAACAAGGCAAAGCAAAAAGCGACAGAGTCCTGTGGCACCTTATAGACTAACAGATGAATTGGAGCATAAGCTTTCATGGGTGAATAGCCACTTATTCACCCATGAAAGCTTATGCTCCAATACGTCTATTAGTCTATAAAGTGCCACAGGACTCTGTCGCTTTTTACAGATCCAGACTAACACGGCTACCCCGCTGATACAAGGCAAAGCAAGGTTCTCTCTGTGTGAGGATACTGAGATATAGCACATCAGTTATTGTGGCATTAAATAAAGCACCAGTGAGGACACATTCGGAATATTGTTGCAAGCAATTCTAGTCACCATTTTATTGAGAGGAAATTACAGATACTGAAAATGTGCAGCAGGTGGCAACCAAAATGATTTTCTGGGGACAGGAGGGAAGAGGTTTTAAACATATGAGTTATGCTGATAAACTTTCCAATATAGCTTAAAGGAAAGAAGGCTGGGAGAGAAGGGGAAGTTAAAGAAATAAATAATTTCCTGAGAGGTAAGGAACAGATTGATGTCAACAAGCTGTTTGAGTCAGAGACAATAAATAATTCCAAATGAAAAGGTCATGAAATGAAGTTACTAAGCACTTCAGGCAGAGTCTGGTAAATAGAAACACCCGCTCTACTCCATGATGAACTCAAGAAAGGTCGGGGTGAAACATAGCTCCTTTTGTTTTTTTGCAATGGAGGTTTAAGGCCTCATTCAAAAACCACTGAAGTCAATGGAAAGACTTGTAGAGATTAGCTGCTCATTTAGCGAAAGATTCTGCTACCCTTACTCAGAGTAATGGCTGAAAAATCCACACCCTGGAGAGATTTAGCTATGTCGACATAATCCCTGGTGTAGACAGCACTAGGTTGATGGACATATTCTTCCGTTAATCTAGCTACTATCTCTCAGGGAGGTGGATTACCAACGCCAACAGAAGAACCCCTCCTGTCAGCCTAGGTAGTGTCTACACTGAAGTGCTACAGTGGTGCAGCTGTGGCACTGTAGCGCTTGAAGGGTAGACAAGCCTTAAATAGTACCACAACAGCACAGTTGATTTCCACATGGCTTAATGTGGTAGAATCTACCTGACAATGATGAAAACACAATGGCAGTCAGTCTGCACCAAAAGGGTAGTAGGCTGTGGTGTGCAATGTTATTGTCAAAGTAGTAGGTCAGTTGATATTTTAGTGATCTCAGATATTGTTGGTCAATGTAAATCACTTTCTTAATACCATTATCCTATTGAAGGATACTAGACCTGAGTGGATAATGTGTAGCAAATACCTGCACTGGACAAACACAGCCTCTTTTTCTGCCCATGTAATGGCCAGGAACAGATTGTGAGTCTCAAACATTTATTCTTTATTCAAGTTTAGTCAATGGATTATTTATCTGATCTGTGTTGGTCACTGATCACATAAGTCATGTAATATTTGTGGCATATAGAGCATTTAGGCAGTGTGGTGACTGGGACTAGGAACATTCTGAATGCATAGTTAAAAACATAAAAATAAAAAGAGCCTAAGCATCTGGAGGCCATTGCAGCTGGAGTCAGACTCATCTAAGAATGAAGTGGGGTTTCATGGAAGCGCCTCATTGTCCTATCTTGATTATTTTATTATTGTTCTTATTTTGAACATAATTAAATTCACACCAGAGAGGAAGGATGGTCTTGCAATTAAGAATGGGTCTGGTACTCCGGAAATCTGTGTTTAGTTCACAGTTCTGTCACAGCCTTCCTGTGTGACTTTGGGCAAGTCACTTAATTGCTCCGTGCCTCAGTTTCCCATCTGTAAAATGGGGTTAATAAACCTTCCTTTCTCCTCCCCTTTGTCTAGTGTATTTAGACTGTAACCTCTTCAGGGCTATTATGTATACAAACAGTGCCTACTATAATGGGGTCCCAATTTCTTGGAACATTTATGAGCTGCTGTATTACATATAATAACCATCTGCTGTAGTAAAATTGAAAGACATGTTTAGCTAAGTTGATTTAGGTAGAAATAACCATGTTATTTCTGATTCTTGAATGGATAATTAATTTTTATAGGTCAGAATTCAGCAAGCATACAGCGTATTGGGTTTGAACAATGTATGCATATTGAGTGTATGGAAAGATTCCCACCAATTCCAGTGGGAGTTGGATGATCAGTGTCATTGTCCACTACTTACTTAGCAACACAGTACCCACTAAAGTCAAGACTGTAGCATGCTGCTATTTCACCACTTTTCAATAAACTTGATCTTTCATATTTCTCATTGTACACTGTCCCCACCTACTTTCATACCTTGTTATTGTAATTACTGAGCATTATAATATTTGCATTAAATTTCACTGTTTGCATTTATTAGAACATTGTCATTCATAGGAATTGTGGTCAAACTTAGTTCTGTATATTTCAGTGTTTGTAATGCTTCAGATACTCACATGTGTACATATCCAGATAATCCCCTGAAAAATATCAGTCTGCAATTAAATGTAAATTCCTAAATGCAGAGGCTTAGAACCATCCTAAACCATATAGGTACTTTAGTATCATACTATAATACACACATTGGAGTCACATTCAGATTAGTTTAAGCAAATACAACTTCCACAGATATCAATAGGCAAATTCAGTGGTGATTTAAGTAGTTGTGTAAGGTTTTATGTTAGCCATAAGTTTGTCACCATTGAATTTGCCTCACTTTTCACACAACTGGAAGTAAAAAGTGCAATTTATTTGAAAACTTCATGAATCACAACATCTAGCTGCAAAAAATGTAAACAAAAATCAACAGAATTTGTATGACACACAGAGATCCAGACAAAGGCTTCATTGTACTAGCCACTGTACAAACACTTAGCAAGAGATGCTCCCTAACCCAAACAGCTTACAATTTGAGTTGATGAGATAGAGAAAGGATAGTAGAGGAAAAAGGCAGAGAAAGGTGAAGTGTCTTGCCCAAAGTCACAGAGCAGCTCAATGGTAGAGTGAGGAATAGAACCTAGGTCTGTTGACTCTCAATCCATCGCTTTAAACTAATCACTGACATAAGATTGTTACTACTAAATTAAATAAAAAGTTACTAAAGAAGTCAAAAAGCCACCATTGTGTTTATGTGCAGTCTTAATGATCTTGCTTCTCTAGAATGCTGCATAATTGTGTCTTCTGTCTGAGACAAAGGAGATGATGCTCATCACTTGTTAAATTAACATGTTAATTCAATACAAACAATAATTAGGCTGGCCATTTGTCCAGTTGTAAACTGGAAACTCCTGTTTTTGGAAAGGTTTGTCCCTATCTGGCACTGGAAGTAATTTTGTCTGGTATCATCGGGGAGGACAATTTTGCAGAGCACAGTGCTCTGTCGCTGTCAGCATGACCTTGATGTGTCAGTGGCTAACAACAACAGGCCAAACCCTGGCATCCTTTCTCAAGTAAAGCTGCCATTGGAATCCATGAGAATTTCACCTGATTAAGGACTTCAATTCTGTCTACATTTTCTACACAAGTATTTTTAGTAAATAACAGGATTTATTTTAAAATAACCGAATCTCTAGCCTTTGTCACTGATTTCAATGGGAGGAGAGTCAGGCCGAATTATCAGAGTTAATTTTGTTCAGTAAAATGGCAGCTCCTACTGGGAGACAACGGGAACATTCATAGTTCTGGAGATTATTGAAATAGTGACTGGAACTTTTGTTTTGAAACATTAGATATAAATAGAAATCCATATAATGTTTTCAGTATTCATTTAGCCCCGATCCAAAACCCACTGAAGTCAATGGCAATCTCTTCACTGAGTGCAATGGGCACTGAATTAAGGCCCTTAACTAGCTAATAATGTAACAGAACTGTACTTTTCTAAAAGATTAACATCAACAAAATTAAAAAAAATATCTTCGGCCCGAAAAATCCTGCTCAACTGTAGCATGAGAACAATTTGCCAAACATCAGATAAAACAGGAGGTTCCAATTTTGCAGAGCTTTAGGGGCTCCTGGCAGAGAAGAAAGCTGTGCATGTACATGCTGACAAGTACAAGATAAGCAAGTTTTCCACTCAATGGAATCTTGTCAGTTTAATTACCCTCCAGTGTGTATTTGCCATAGCCATTTTGGAAGTCAATAGTGATGATGCAGGTTCTGCTAGTTAGCAGGTAGCCATACTGTTTGTTTGAGTGGCCCAGATTAAAAAGAAGAGAAAATATTGCAGCAATAAAACTCATAGAAAGTATCCTTCTGAAACCACTTAGTGAATCCAGGCACAGCAAAATTGTAAAACTAAAAATCTTTATTTAGAAAGCAAGTTAAGGTTTCTAAGTGACCTATTTACAAAAACAACGAGGAGTCTGGTGGCACCTTAAAGACTAACAGATTTATTTGGGCATAAGCTTTTGTGGGTAAAACCCCCCACTTCTTCAGATGTATGGAGTGAAAATTATAGATACAGGCATAAATATACTGGCACATGAAGAGAAGGGAGTTACCTTACAAGTGGAGAACCAGTGTTGACAAGGCCAATTCAGTCAGGGTGGATGTGTCCACTCACAATAATTGATGATGAGGTGTCAATACCAGGAGAGGGAAAATTGCTTTTGTAGTGAGCCAGACACTCCCAGTCCCTATTCAAGCCCAAATTAATGGTGTTAAGTTTGTCTTAATAGTCCGTTTATGAAGGTTTTCTGTTGAAGGATGGCTACTTTTAAATCTGTTATTGAATGTCCAGGGAGACTGAAGTGTTCTCCTACTGGCTTTTATATGTTACCATTCCTGATGTCTGATTTGTGTCCATTTATTCTTTTATGTAGGGACTGTCTGGTTTGGCTAATGTACATGGCAGAGGGGCATTGCTGGTACATGATGGCATATATCACATTAGTAGATGTGCAGAAGAATGAGCCCCTGACCGTGTGGCTGATGTGGTTGGGTCCTCTGATGGTGTCACTAGAGTAGATATGGGGACAGAGTAGGCAATGGGGTTTGTTACAGGGATTGGTTCCTGGGTTAGTGTTTCATGGTGTGGTGTGCAGTTGCTGGTGAGTATTTGCTTCAGGTTGTGATCTGTGAGAGTGAGGGATCGTTTTCCCAGGATAGGTTGTAGATCGTTGATAATGTACTGGAGAGGTTTTAGCTGGGGGCTTTACATGATGGCCAGTGGTGTTCTGTTATTTTCCTTGTTGGGCCTGTCCTGTAGTAGGTGACTTCCTGCTATGTGTCTTGCTCTGTCAATCTGTTTCCTCACTTCCCCAGGTAGGTATTATAGTTTTAAGAATGCTTGATAAAGATCTTGTAGGTGTTTGTCTCTGTCTGAGGGATTGGAGTAAATGTGGTTGTATCTTAGGGCTTGGCTGTAGACAATGGATTTTATGATGTGTCCTGGATGAAAGCTGGAGGCATACAGGTAAGTATAGCGGTCAGTAGGTTTTCAGTATAGGGTGGTGTTTATGTGACTATCACTTATTTACACTGTAGTGTCCAGGAAGTGGATCTCTTGTGTGGCCTGGTCCAGGCTGAGGTTTATGGTGGGATGGAAATTGTTGAAATCCAGGTGGAATTCTTCAAGGGCCTCCTTCCCGTGGGTCCATATGATGAAGATGTCATCAATGTAGCGTAAGTAGAGGAGGCAGGAGTGAAAGTAACTTACAGGACTTATCGGTACTGCCAGAGTGCTGAGGGGGGCGTGGCCTCATGTGGAAAAGGCGTGGCCTCAACCGGAAGAGGCGGGACCTCTCAAGATTTAAAGGCCCTGGGCACCAGCTGCGGCTGGGAGCCCCAGGGCCTTTAAATCAACCCGGGGCTCCCAGCTGCAGAGGTTGCTGGGAGCCCCCAGGGCTCATGGGCAAATTAAAGGGCCTGGGGCTCTGGCTGCCACGGAGTTCCGGGCCCTTTAAATCCCGGCCCCAGCCCGGCCGCTAAAGCTGTGGGCGGGATTTAAAGGGCTCTGGACTCCCCACAGCCTCGGGAGCTCTGAGCCCTTTAAATCCCGGCCCCAGCCTGGCCACCGGAGCTGCGGGCAGTATTTAAAGGGCTCGGAGCCCAGATCCCTTTTAATCCCGGCCACAGAAGCCAGTGTGGTCCGGCACGTACTAGCTTACTTTCACCTCTGAGAGGAGGGGCACTAGGGGAAGAGAGCTGAGGAAGCATTGTTCTAAGTCAGCCATAAAAATGTTGGCATACTGTGGGGCCATGTGGGTACCCATAGCAGTGCCACTGATTTGAAGGTATAAGTTATCCCCAAATCTGAAATGGTTGTGGGTGAGGACAAAGTCACAAAGCTCAGCCACCAGGTGTGCCATGGCCTCATCACGGATACTGTTCCTGACAGCTTGTAGTCCATCCTCGTGTGGAATATTGGTGTAAAGAGCTTCTACATCCATGGTGGCCAGGATGGTGTTTTCAGGAAGATCACCAATGCATTGTAGTTTCCTCAGGAAGTCAATGGTGTCTCGAAGGTAGGTGTATTTACCTATCACATCATTAACACAACTCAAGCTTTTAAAGCAAGGAAAATAATAGTTAAGGTATTACTTAATAAATATTGCACTTCTGACATAAACAAATATATTCATAAGTATTGTTATCTGAGGATAAAAATTCAAATTATTTTGCAACTATAACTCAGATCCCTGGATGATGTGGGGGAAGGTTCATTATTAATTTAGTTATCTTGATTTTAATATTTATACATTTCCTTTTAAGGGCTACCATTAAATAGGAAATACCAGTTACAGATTTAACAGTTGACAAGATGTATATGGTAAAGTACTTATAGTATAGTATTGTATATGTAGCTTAATATGAAAAATATATAATATTATTGATTTAGGGTAAATATATATCATATGGGCTTGCATATGAGGCAGATCATTATGCTCATGTTAATAACACATCACTTGTAGTTTTCATTTTTACATCTATGTTACAATATTTGGGTTGGGGTCAGATTCCAAAGATTCCAAACTTTAGAAGTGACTGGTCCAATTTTTGATTCAGGTGCCACCTCTAATATTTAGTTCTTTTCCTTTTTTTCCTGAATAAATCAGCCTCAGCAGTCTCCTAAGCATATTTTGTTTCTTTTCTCTGAGTCTACCTCCAATTTTAAAATATTTTTGAATAATGTAATCTGTGATGGCCACAGAACTGAAGGCATTGTTAGCGGTTGTGATCTAGCCATCTAATAAACAATAGAAAAGAATTATTAGCTGTCTGGTCTGTGATGTGATGCTCCTGCATGTATAGCCTTAAATCACACCTGATTTGTTAATGTACCTTTTCTTAGATTGTAAGCTCTTCAGGGAAGAGACCTGATATATTTCTGTTTGCATAGTGCCTAACACAGTGGAATTCTGATTGTGATTGGGGCTTTTAGGTAATGCAATAAAAATAAATAACATTAACATATCTCTTTTGACATTACTACTTTTCAAGTTTCTTACTCTAATTGAATCTCTCTCTTTTCAATTAATTTCCCCTGGATATAATGTATTGACTTCAATCCATGTGATAATGTTCAAATCCAAGCCAATTATAAAATGTTTCACTAAAATTCAGATACAAAATTCCAAATATATTACTTCTAATGCATTTCCTTCCTCTGCTAATTTCATAACTTGTATCAAAAATAATCAAGTTATCCAATAAGCTTTACTCTTTATAAACCAGTGCTGGTTAGTTGTCATGATTTTGTCATTGTCTAAAGATGAAATTCATTCCTGTTTGGAGGACTGTCATAAAGCCTTAGACATTCGCCTCTTAAGTCCCATGTGAGCCCCAGGTTAAAAATTAAAATAGGGCTGAAGTGGTGCACAGGACCTTGGTCTGTACCTCTGCACTGGGATTAAGTTTACCCTAGATGCTTAGGGTTTTTTGCTCTTGAAAGTAATCAGGATCATTCTTTTTAAAATATATCAGCCCCACATTAGCTTTTCTGTATCTTCTGGTACTTCTCCAGTTCTCCATGACTTTTTAGAAAAAATGTTAATGGTTTCATAAAATAGCTTATTTCTTTAGCAACCTTGGATGCATCTCATCTGGATACCCTGATTTCTGTGCATTCAAGTTTTCCCAGTTATTCTGTTACCTGCTTTTTACTATAGCTATGCTTACGTATCTCTATTGCTGCCTATTTGTCCCCGCTTCTGATTTACAACAGAAGTTATGTATTTCAAGAAATCTCAAGACCACTTATGCTTAGAATTCCCTTTTTTCTCCTAATGTACCCCAGGACCTGACAGGGCAGAAGTCAGTAATCATTGACTGCAACACTTACAGTCATGCCCAAGTTTGAAAATTTGGTTCTCAGTTTCTTCAACAAATCTAACAATTGGTCCTAAAATTAGAATAACTGCCAACATTACAAAATCAGAACCCAATCAGAGTCCCACTGAAGTCAACAGATAAATTACTATAGTCATTTGTGGGAGTAGGATCCGTCCCACAGATCAGTTGACAATACATCAAGCTATGTCTCTTTTATTCAGTAGGAGCAAGAATAAAAATTCTGGAATCAGACTTAGTTGTCAATTAGGACAGAAGATGGAATGGAGTTTGCTTTTCTTTGCCTCTAATGGTACATTGGCTCTGATTATGTCAGTAATTGCAGTTAATAGTGATAAGACATCAAGTGCAATAACACAACAACATTTTTACAGAGACATTTTTCTGCTCAGAGCTACACTTTAAGCGCTGAATGTAAACCATATGAGGAGGGCAGGTGTAGATCAATGAAATAGTTTTATTAATAAATTTTTAAAGTACCATTTTTCTCTGCCTGCTCACCATTTTTCCTGCTTTCATGCTAACCAGATATATTTCACAAACCAGAAGACTTTGTAATTCCATTTTCTATGGATTCTAAAAAAAAAAAAGTCATCTGTATGAAAAAGGTATAGCATTGTTACTCAGTTGAGGTCACTTTCTATAAAATAACAGATGGACCCAAACTAAAACCTGAGGTCTGAACTTTGGAAAAGTTTTGATCAAAATCCAGATCTGAACTTTATTGTGTGGGTCCATCTCTAGTTAAATGATCTGATGTGGACCTGGCAGATTAATTTCTACCTTATAACACCATTTTATATTAATAACTAAATCATTGCATTATTTAAATAGGGCACACTATCCTTGATATTTCTGGTGGAGATTGTAATGGTTAACAGCCTGCTTTATACAACAGGAGTTGAACTGCCAAATAAAACAAAACCCAAGAGCAAGACTGCGAGTAACTATTGGAATCCAGAGAGGAAAAACAAGTACCACATTCTCTTAGTTTTTCTTTATTGATAAAATAGTCTGATAATTTCTGTAGAAAATTCTCAAATAAATATTTGTTCTATACTCTATACACTGTAATGTGCATTCTCTGTAGGACCACCAATAAGAGCGCTGCTTTTCATATATTTCTCTTATGTTATCAAGGAAATTAAAAACTAAACAAAAACAGGGTGGTCTGGGAGGAATATCAGAAAATTCAGGAAAAAGGCAAGAACCTTTTGAACTATTGTTTAATTAATACACTTACCAAAGGGCATGTACCTGTACAGGTCATGCCACAGGACAAAGAAACTATTACAGCCAATACAGGTCATGCCACAGGACAAAGAAACTATTACAGCCAATACATTCCACCTGCTAGCTGCCAATTACTCCCAACCTTTTTTCATTTGAACAATTAACATGCTCCCTCCAGGCTAAAAGGAGCCTAGAAGAGAGAAATCTCTTTGCTGAAACCAAAACAAGTAAATGTTTCTTAATAGGTTTGCTTAGCACCTATGTTCTATTTTCATTATTCTTTTATGTTGTTATTTGAAGTCAGGCCTTTTTGGAGAAGTACAAGCAAAAAACAAGTCCTGTGGCAGGCTCTGGTCTCTTGTGAGTCTGAAGAAAATATTACATTTTAATCACTGGTAGAAATGCTTATTATTATTGTGGGTAGCTGGATCGGTAGGCGCGGGTGCACCCATGTTTGGCTTTTGCTGATAAGATGCCAAAACACCAACCTTCCCCATATGTCCTTATAATATGCTCCCTGGACATGTATTCTATAAAGTAGTGCAAATGAGATCATATACTGTACTGCTGGTGTATGAATTTATTATTTCTTGTTTGCCTTTGGAGAATAATGTGACTTTTTTTTTCTTCTTTAACTATCGGAAATAGTCCTTTGCTTGGTGGGTGGGAGGTGAGGTCTCCCCACATGCTTTTGACATATGTTGTAAAGCTCAGTAAGTCAGATGAAAACCAAGCATTTTGAATTACTTTCTTATTTCAGTTTCTGGAATTCCTGACCAACTTTGAGAGCAAAACCAGATGCTAGGGTTTAGGGGAGGGGTCTTCTAAAATGTTCTAAGTGTCACAGTGCCCAAGGAATCAGAACGTGCATGAGTTTGGCTCTTTCTTACCCTCTCAACCAGGGTTGTATATCAAGAGGATCTCACCTCCAGGAAGCAGTGACTCACTAACTCAGGATTCTAGTGAGATTGAGGGGGTTTCCACACTGGACCTTCTGTAGGACTATCTTTCTTTCATCTTAGAAGTTATCCCACCACAATCCACATTTCAACAGCTGTGTATGAAAAGTCATATTACAGTTCAAAGGACAGATGGTCTCTTCTGAGGCTGCACTCAATGCCTCGTGGTGACTGGATGCTAGTGCAACCATAACTCACCTAAACTTTGCCTGCTTCTGGAGATATAAAAATGTTGTTCCCAAGTGCTCTCTCTGGTAGTTCCTGACACCTGTTTCTCACCTGTGGTAATGTTGGGCACTAAGATAGATTGGGTTTATCTTCATTGGAGATTTAATTCAACCATGAATTTTCTCCGTAACATGCTCCACATTCACACAGCAACATGCCTCAGCTATGCGATAGTCGTGCCATATGGTGAGGCAGCTGCCACGTCTTCAGGTATATCGCAGACCCTGAGTTAGCTTATTGCTAACCCAACGTAACTGCAGTGAAAATGCACAGCCAGTCACAACTGTCAATTTTGTCTCTCAAGCTCCCTGGGCACCCAATCCTGTATAGTATCTTGCCATCTGTCTGTTCTCTGATCCCTGACTGGAAGAGGCCTATCTTCATATCCCACTGCTTAGTGTCCTTGGTCCCTTGCTGCTTGCAGTTTCTCCTGCTTTAGTTATCTCTGGTCATCAGTATGGTAGCAAGAAGAAAGCCTGGTAAGAAGCCCATGGATCAGTGTGCAGTCACCCGACTTGCAGAACTAGGGGAGGACATGGCATCTTAGTGGGACAAGATGGGTGCAGTCATCTTTGTTGTTATTAAAAAGGACACTAAGAAATATTTATCTTCTAATCCCAGCTAATAATTTAGTTGTGGGTGGATGAAGCATCATTATGCTTTTCCCCCTTGTTCTCAAAACCCTCCTCCTTCTCTCTTGATCATGCTGTGCAAAATGGCAGACAAGTGGAGAAGAAAACACTGAAAACCAGCAGCGTACAGTAGCATTTTAATATTGGAAAAGCATTCTGTGGATGTTAAAGACTTAGAAGTTAAAAGCAAAATGTGGCTTGCCATAACACAATCCTTGAAGGCACTACCAGCAAAACAGTTCAGCCTGTTAAGGCCCCATCCCACAAATGGTTTATTGCTGATCTTTTTTTGCTCCATTCTTGGATTGTAACAAAATAGAATTTTCCCTTCACTAAATGCTCCAGGTGGTCTCTGATTTCTTGGTATGGAAAGGCCTCTCTCTGCCCCATTACAACTGGTAAGCCATTTTCATCATTTATCACTTCATCTGTCACAAGATGCAGAAAGATTTTTTATTGCATAGCTGGATGGTCTCCTCCCCAAGACTTGGAATAACTACTCTTTCTTCCACGCTGGGATCTGCAGCAGCCTGGAGTCTTCCTCTTCGCCACCCCCAATCCATCCCATCCCCCCCAAAAGAAATGTCTTGGAGAGTTGGAAGGTAAAATTAACTCAGCATTTGTTTTACTGGAAATAGTCCTTTACAAAGCTTCAGACCAGCCAAGCCAGGGAGTTGCTTGGCTAGAGGATCAGCAAAGGAAATGGCATTTGTTTAAAGATAAAAGTTGATACTTTTATCATATGAAATACAGCATTTGCTTGATCCATGCCTCCATGTTCACAAGGCCCTGCGCTGTTGGTGGCTTCTGCTTGTAACTGCAAGCTGATGCCTACTTCCTCTCTGGGCATCTATGAAAAGCCTGTGGCCATCTCTTGGCGGCAGCTTCTGCAGAGACACGCCAAAGAAACATTGCAAAGAAACAGCAGCTGTTGGCCCCAGTTATTAGGATGAGTAGGATCCATACCCTCAGCACTAGCACACTGCCACACCAGCTTGAGTCCTGCCAGAAAATGAATATCTTGGGCTTGGAAAGGGTTTTTAACTGGCTTGGCCAGTTTTTGTATTGCTTTTGCCATTTAAAAGATTTAATGTGCCAGTTTCCCCCTACCCCCACTTGGGGCACATTAAAGCACTCTACAGTATACACCCCTGTAGTTCAGGCTGCAGCACCATGTTAGGGTAAGGTAAGAAAAATGATAAAATAACATAAAAATACATAGGTTTCAGCCATGTTAGTCTGTAATTGCAAAAAGAACAGGAGTACTTATGGCACCTTAGAGACTAACAAATTTATTAGAGCATAAGCTTTCGTGGGCTACAGCCCACTTCTTTGGAGGCATAAAAATACATATTGGGTTTTGTGTGTGTGTGTATAAAATAGTTCTCTGAAACATTTTAGTAATAATTAGCTATAGTTGACACAAGAACCTCTTTTGGTGGTGGGTGGGGGCTAATAGGAGTGGCCAGCTTTTGTTGGTGGTGGTGGCCAATGGCCAGTTTCTCTGCATCTCAGAGGCGGCAGCCCTAGGCCCAGGCCACTTCCTCCCACAATCCCCAGAGCGATCAGACAAGTTGTTCTACAACACCCTGAGAGTGGCGCATAGGATTGTGGTTCTATGAGCAGTAGGATACATACCCAGATATCAGAGGGGTAGCCATGTTAGTCTGTATCCACAAAAAACAAAGAGGAGTCTGGGGGCACCTTAAAGACTAAGATTAATTTAAAGATTTATTTGGGCATAAACTTTTGTGGGTAAAACCCCCCACTTCTTCAGATGCATGGAGTGAAAATTACAGATACAGGCATAAATATACTGGCACATGAAGAGAAGGGAGTTACCTTACAAGTGGAGAACCAGTGTTGACAAGGCCAATTCAATCCGGGTGGATGTGCTCCACTCCCAATAATTGATGATGAGTGTCAATACCGAGAGAGGGAAAATTGCTTTTGTAGTGAGCCAGACACTCCCAGTCCCTATTCAAGCCCAAATTAATGGTGTTAAGTTTGTCCTAATAGTCTGTTTATGAAGGTTTTTTGTTAAAGGATGGCTACTTTTAAATCTGTTATTGAATGTCCAGGGAGACTGAAGTGTTCTCCTACTGGCTTTTGTATAAAACCATTCCTGATGTCTGATTTGTGTCCATTTATTCTTTAATGTAGAGACTGTCCGGTTTGGCCAAAGTACCTGGCAGAGGGGCATTGCTGGTACATGATGGCATATATCACATTAGTAGATGTGCAGGTGAATGAGCCCCTGACGGTGTGGCTGATGTGGTTGGGTCCTCTGATGGTGCCGTTAGAGTAGATATGGGGACAGAGTAAGCAACGGGGTTTGTTACAGGGATTGGTTCCTGGGTTAGTGTTTCTGTGGTGTGGTGTGTAGTTGCTGGTGAGTATTGCTTCAGGTTGGGGGGCTGTCTATAAGCGAGGACTGGCCTGCCTCCCAAGGTCTGTGAGACTGAGGGATTGTTTTCCAGGATAGGTTGAAGATCGTTGATAATGTGCTGGAGAGGTTTTAGTTGGGGGCTGTACATGATGCCTAGTGGTGTTCTGTTATTTTCCTTGTTGGGCCTGTCCTGTAGATACCCAGATATCTGTCCTGTAGATACCCAGATATCTGTATTGTCTCTCTGACCAGATACAGTGCCAGTGCAGACACTGGGGATGACAGACACTATAGTTGCACTCTAGTGCATTAGGCTACCACATGTTGACTAACCTGTGATTGCTTAACTTGTGGTTAGCCTGCACTGAAGAGGTCAGAAGTGAAGAAAGTTACTGGAAACAAAACATATTAATTGTGCTGAGGATGTTCTGACATAAAATTCTCAGATAATCTAACTCCATTACCTAAGGTCAAGGACCTGTAACTATGTAACTGTTCTCACTCTGTTTTCTGTGTACCCACCTTTACCATTTTAATTTATACCTGTTTATAGACAGAGTGGCCATTTTGTTCTCAAAATGTTGCAGACATTAGAGTCTCCCCGAAAGTACTGGAAGAGTTTCAGTAATGCCACTATGGCTTCAGCTCCCACAAAGGAAAAATCCTAACTGTAACCTCCATGTGATAGAGCATGGTAACATTCATTGAATGGCAAGTACGGCTCTGGGGACTGAGCATTCACTGGTGTAAGCAATCAGCCTTAAAAAGTGCCAACAACTAACTTGGGTAGAACAGTCTCTGCTCTGAAAGCAGGAAATGGCTCAAATTTTTGTGGATCAGGCTCAGAAGGTTTGGATAGCAATTGATCTAGATAAATTACAAACGCAAACTGCTGCAGGGTCACAAAGTGGGCAGCGCCAGTGGACTACTTGGCTCCTAGGTTCTTCGTGTACCATACAGTCTTCATGTTTGAGTAATTTAAAACATGCTACCTCATCCAGAGTAACTGACGTGCTGTCTTCCAGACAACAGCAACAAAATTGGCAAAGACCTCGGCATTGCAACCTGGAATGTAGAATTCACTTACAGGAAGATCAAGAGAGGTGGTTGAGGCAATGGCTAGAAGGAAAATCCATATACTGTGTCTGGAGGAAACTAGGTGGTATAGAGGCAAAAGGAAAAATCTTGAAAGATGGATTTAAAATGTTTTGGTCTGGAGCAAGAAAGAATATGAATTGGGTAGCTGTCATCAATGACCAAGAGATTGCTGAGGGTTATATGTGTGTTGGCAGCATATGCTCTGCAACAGGGTAGACTTATGGAAGAGAAGGAGAGCTTTAGAAATGAGTTGGCAGAGTTGATGGTTATGGCTGAGAGTAATTCCTTGTAAGTGGTATTTAAACTGCCATGTTGGTAAAGGGAGCCCTGTAGAAGGAGTGGTGAGTAAATTTGGCTTTGGTAAAAGAAATGCAGAAGGAGAGAGGTGGGTTGAGTGCGGTTGTTCAATGGGTTTTCAGTGGGAATACATGGTTTGCGGGGGGGAGAGGGGGGGAGAGAATCCCACATGGTAACATCCTACAGTGGAAAAAGTAAAGCCCAGGTAGACTGTATTTTGATAAGAAGAGAACATATGAAAATGGTGAAAGATGTAAAGGTTATGTTGAACGAATATGTGGCAGAACAACATAAGGTATTAATAGCAAAAATCCAACTGCAACCTGAGAAAACAGGAAAGAAGATGAAATAGAGAAAGAAATTGCAGTGGTGGTTATGTAGGGGGGAAAGAATGGAAGAGTTCTGCCAAATAGCAAAGGAGGGCTTTCATGCTTTGCCAACAACAATGAAGTCAGTGGAGGAAGAATGGAGGAAATTTAAAGAATGCTTCATTAAGGCATTGGAGGCAACATGTGGCAGAACAAGTGGTAAGATGGGGTGTTTTCAGAGAACAAACTGGTGGTGGAAGTCTGATACACAAGAGAGGTTAGAAAGAAAGAATTATTTAGAGAGAGTGTGGGGTCCATTGACCACAGATGTGCCCCCTTGTGGCTGAGTCTAATAATTAGCCTGTGCTCCCTTCCAGCATTTGTTTATACTGTGGCGGCTCTCCCTTTCTGTGACTCAGCCCTCTGCCAGGTCACTCTATAGTCCATCCCGCTCCCCCACTTGCAGGGTAACGAAGTCCCACCAGACAAGCTATCTATATGCTGTCTCAGGAAGTCTTCTGTTCTGACTCCAGGTCCCATACCACTTTGCTAGTGGTTGGTAGGGGAACCCAGGACCCACTACTCCAGGTTCCAGCCCAGAGACTCTATGACTAGCAACCTAGGTTTGCTCAGGCTCAGACCCTGTTGCTATTTACCTGGGCTTCTTCCTACCCTACCTCTCTATCTCCTTGCTTATGTCTGGATTTATCACTAGAGCTTCCTCTGCTCCCAATGGCTACTTCTCCCTTCTTGGCCTCTTGCAGGATTCACTAGCCCAGAAAAGGTCCCAGGGCTTACTCTCTCACTGGACCTTCTCATTGTCTCTAACCAATTCTCTTTCTTTCAAGAGAGTGACTGCAGGCCCCTTCCCTGCACCCCTTCCTACTCGTATTTCCTAGCTTTATACTGCTCCCCCAGCTAGACTTCCTGTGCAATTAATGCTTATCAAGCTCTGGCTTCCCTCCAGATGTGGCTTGTAAGTATAATTGGCTGCTTCTGGCCCACATTAACCCTCTCAGGGCATGTGCAGAGTGGACATCTTATCATAGAGAGTTTGAGGAAGCAGGTCATGACAATGAGACAATCAAAAATGTATACAAAAAAGGGGGAGGGGAGAAAGACTAAAAAGGAAGTTGCTAAGACAAGAATGGAAGCTGAAGAGGAATTATACAGAAAGTTGCTGAACGATGATGGTAGGAAATCTTTGTGTATGAAGGATGGAAACGGTGGTGACTAACCCTAAAGAAGTGAAAGCAGCAAAGAGTCCTGTGGCACCTTATAGACCAGGGGTAGGCAACCTATGGCACGAGTGCTAAAGGCGGCACACGAGCTGATTTTCAGTGGCAATCACACTGCCTGGGTCCTGGCCGCCGGTCCGGAGGGCTCTGCATTTTAATTTAATTTTAAATTAAGCTTCTTAAATATTTTAAAAACCTTATTTACTTTACATATAACAATAGTTTAGTTATATATTATAGACTTATAGAAAGAGACCTTCTCAAAACTGTAAAATGTATTACTGGCATGTGAAACCTTAAATTAGAGTGAATAAATGAAGACTCGGCACAGCACTTCTGAAAGGTTGCCGACCCCTGTTATAGACTAACAGATGTATTGGAGCATGAGCTTTCATTGGTGAATACCCACTTCGTCGGATGCATTGAAAGCTCATGCTCCAATACGTCTGTTAGTCTATAAGGTGACACAGGACTCTTTGCTGCTTTTACAGATCCAGACTAACACGGCTACCCCTCTGATACCTAAAGAAGTGGTAGAGGTATGGAAAAAGCTGTTAAATGAGAAGAGAGAGTTGTGAGTGCAAGCATCACTAACAATTATGGGGAAGCCTCAAAAAGTATTGATTTCTGCAGAGGAAGTAGAAGCAACACTGAATAAGATGAAGAATGGTAAAGCAGCCCGTGAAGATGAGATAAGTGTTGATATGATCAAAGCACTTGGAGATACTGAAGTAAAGTGTCTTAATTGATTACTATGTGTTTGTGGGGATCAGGAAAGGATACCAAATGATTGAAGCATGGAATTAATAGTGCCTTTTTGGAGGCGTAAGGGTGATGCAAATGATCCAAATACCTATCAAGGCATTACCCTGTTAAGTCGGCCTCTCAGAGTCTTGAGAGAATTTTGAAAGTGCTGTAAAGTTGATGTACAAGGTGGAGGAAAATAGAGGAGAGGGCAACATGGCTTTAGGAAGGGAATGAATACTATAGACACAATATTTGCTGTGAGACAGAACTCAAAAAGAATGATAAATGGAAAGCATAACTTCTATGTAGCATTTATTGATCCTGAGAAAGCATATGACTTGATTCCATGGGAGCTGATGTTTGGAGTATTGAGATGAATGGGAGGGGGACTTCAAGAAGTGGAATTGATAGAGGAGCTGTATCGAGAGTCAAGAGCTAAGGTGATAAAAATACTTGAAAGCTGCCAGGAAAAGTCTACTGAAGCCTAGTTGAAACTCTCATGACTTAAGCACATGTTTAAAGTAATGTACATGCTGAAGTGCTTTGCTGAATTGGGACCTAAATGTGCTAGATTACAGGCAGTCACTTGGTGACAATTTTGTTTGCTGTAAAAGGATCAATGTTGTTAAATTTGTGCAAGATGCTACTTTATTTATCAAACAGATGTGTAATGGTGGACTCCTATAGGAAAAATATGACAGTGAGGTGGACATTGAGTTAATGGTGGCGATTTGGGAGCTTAGCATTTAGACAGAGCTGACTTTTTCTTTATTTGTCAAACTCATTTTCCTTCCTCATGCAGAAAGCCAGAGATGGAAGAATTCAATTTGATTACATGCTAAATGTGACCACATCTTTCCTAAACCTTAAATTCTACCAGATCCACATTCATTTCAGTATTCAATTTTAAAAATGGTCATATTTAAAAAAAAATCCTCCAATGGCTTATGTCAGCCTTCAGTATTTTTGAACCCCCAGGCCTCTCCTCCCATCCCTATTCCCCTCTGCTAGTCTAGGGCTAGACCTCTTCTTTGTTTCTGCACATTATCTCACCACTGTTGGTACAACCACCTTCTTTTCTGTAATTCCCACCATTTGGAACAGCCTTCATGTATCTTTGCTTCTCTTCAGAGATTCACAGGACAGAAGGAACCATTAGATCATCTAGTCCAGGGGTTTCAAACTGGGGGTCGGGACACCTCAGGGGGTTGCAAGGTTATTACATGGGGGTCTCAAGCTATCAGCCTCCACGCCAAACCCTGCTTTGCCCTCAGCATTTATAATGGTGTTAAATATATAAAAAGTATTTTTAATTTATAAGGGGGGTCGCATTCAGAGGCTTGCTACGTGAAAGGGGTCACCAGTACAAAAGTTTGAGAACCACTGAT
This sequence comes from Trachemys scripta elegans, assembly GCF_013100865.1. Lineage (NCBI taxonomy): Eukaryota > Metazoa > Chordata > Testudines > Emydidae > Trachemys > Trachemys scripta. Next base: position 30,686,677 of record NC_048302.1, on the reverse strand, counting down.
CTAGTCTAACATCTTGTATATCACAGGCCATTACGTTTCACCTAGTTATCCTTGTGTGGAGCCCAATGACTTGTGTTTGACTTAAGCATATCTTCCCAAAAGGCATCCAGTCTTGATATGAAGACACCAAGAGATGAAGAATCCACCATTTTCCTTGATAGCTTGTTCCAATGTTTAATCATATGCAAGAGCCCTGCAGTATTCTGTATTGTCTCCATGTGAACTTTTCTCAACAATGTAATCAAGTCACCTCTCAATCATCTTTCTAATAAACTGAACAGATGGAGATCTTTATGTCTTTAATTGAATTGCATCTTCTCCAGCCCTCAAATTACTTTTGTGGATCTTTTCCATACTCTCTTCAATTTTTCAACATCCTTTTTAAAGAGTGGACAACAGAATTGTATGCAGTACCCCAGTATTGCTCTCACCAATGCCATATCCAAAAGTAATAATCACCATTCTGCTCCTACTCACTATTCCCTATTTATCCGTTCAAGATCATGTTAGTCTTTATTGACAGAGCATTGCACTGGGAGCTCATGTTCAGTTGCTTATTCATTACGACCCCCAAATCTTTTTCAGAGCCCAGCTTTCCAGGGTACAGTTCTCCATGCTGTAAGTTTGGCCTGCATTCTTTGTTCCTAGGTGTATAACATTGCATTTGGCTGTATTAAAACTCATTTTGTTTGAATGGGCCCAGATTACCATGTGATCCAGATTGCTCTATAGAAATGTCCTGTCCTTTACATTATTTACCATTCTGCCAATCTTTCTGTTTGTAAATTTTATCAGTAGCGATTTTTAAAATTTACTTCCAAATCATTGATGAAAATATTAAATAGTGTCAGACCTTGTACCAACCTTTGCAGAACCCCATTAGAAACACGCCCATTCAGTTTTCCAGTGATGACTACTTTTTGAGATCTGTCAGTTAACCAGTTCCTAATCTTTGTAACCTGTGCTTTATTAATATTATATAGTGCTAATTTTTAATCAGAATGGGGTGTAATACTATGTCCCAATGCCTTACACAAGTTTATTACATCCATATAGTTATCTATATCAACCAATCTTGTTACCTCGTCAAAGAAAGGAAGCGTGTTTGTTTGACAAGACCTATTTTCTATAAAATCTTTTTGGTTGGCATTAATTATATTTTTATACTTTACTCTTTATTAACTGATTCCTATATCAGTTTTTCCATTATTTTGCCTGAATCAACATCTAGCTAGCTGGCCTGTAGTTTACAGGAGTCATCCTGCTTGCCCTTTTTGAATATTGGCACAATATTATTCCAATCTGTCATCTGTTTGTCCATCTTGAATGTATCAGGTCATGATCACTGGTTTCTAGGAAACAACCCATCTTCCAGTCCAGTAATCAGTTCATCTTTATCCATCATAATGATGTCTGAAATATGGTTATCTCATGTTGGTTACAGTACCTTTTGAGATAGAAAATGATCATCTATAATTTCCCTCCATCTTCATAGTCCTCTATTTTCAAATCTCAATTGAAGATATTTTGTTTTTTCCTTCCTCGCCTGTATTTTTCTCTTGTTCCACTATTTTATTACTTTATTCAGTTCTCAGTATATTATTTATTGTAACACCAAAGCATTTCTGGGAGGTGTGTACATGAAATACTACATCTTTATTGTATTTTGATTGGTCCCAGTTCAAGCTATAAGTTTTCATGAATAATCTTTTGCTGATGGTGGGAAGATTTACGGTATGAACGAGACAAAATTAGTCATTAATGCAAAAGATATGTTTGGCTAATTCAGTGTTTATGACTGGTGTATGTTCTGTCACTTTAGGGCCATGTTATTTAATTTTTATAAATGACTGTGTGAGAGAAAAGGCAGAGCAAAGGATTTAGGTCTGCCAGAAGAAGGAAGCTGTAGAAATATATACACAAGGAATGGTAGTGGTTGTTGGAATTTTAACCAAGATGTAAGTAAGGTAGGTAGATAGGGTAAAAATTCGAATGGTCTATGCTGCAATTGAAGGTGTGATTTGCAGCTCATGTTAACATACCTGTGCTAGTTTTAATACAGCTAGCATGCTAAAAATAGCAGTGAAAATATGGCAGCTTGGGCTTCAGAGTGGGCTAGCCACATAAGTACATATCCAGCATCCCTGGATGAACTTGTACAGGTAGCACTGAAACCTATGCCACCATGTCTTCACTGCTATTTTTAATAGCGCTAGCTAGCTGACTACATGAGCTGCAATCACACCTCTGATTGCAGTATATAGACATACCCTAAGACTATATCCTTTATACAAGATCAAGTCTAATTTAAACCAATCAGATTGGGATGTTTCCTTGCTACCTTCTAAAGACCAGCATCTGCAGCCCTAACAAAGGCACAATCCAAGGAATAGAAGAGGGACAATATTTGATCACCGTGTAAATACAGTCCATATGTACTAGTTGTGATATAGTTAAGTCTTCACCACATCGATTCTTGGGTTCAGAAGGTCTTAACTTAATAGTAAAAGGGGAACATAAGATAATAGGCAAATAATACCTACAGGTCATCAGAAAATTATAAACTTATCAGAGGCCTCTTGCAAAATGGTACCAAAATATATTAGCAGACAGGCCTTTACCTCAAATACAATGTACATCCAGAAGATACAAACATGTTACAAAGATGTAACAGAAGGTGCAGTATAGCACAAGTTCCACAACAGTGCTAACAAGCATATGGCCTATCACAGAACACAGATCCACATGGTGATTAGCTATGTACGCTTCACCCCATCCAATGGATATACTACAAGAAGTGGCATGTTTTCTAACAGACTAGAGATCACATTATCAAAAGCATTCATCTTAGATAGATTAGGAATTCTCTGTGTGGCTCCTGGCATGGCCAAAGTGATCCTTTGCTACTTTCTTCATAGTAATTAGGCAGCTGTAATCCCTGATATGAGCAGTGGTTAATCTTCCAGCAAGTGGAATTTAGGAGTCACTACACTGGAACAACAGCACCTAATTCTGTCTACAACATCATTTGCTATCTTCTTCTTCTTATTATTTATTATTTATTATTAGGGCAATGGATCAGAAGCATCAGACTGCCTCAGGATCAGCTTGTTTTCAACCCTTTGGCACATAGTCAAGCATTTCTGACTCCTGTGCAAAAGCTTTCTGAACAAATCTTACATTGCTTGTGCTCATATACCAAGGTGGGGAGTACCAGAAATTAGTTAGTAGAAAAGGCAAGCAGTGCCAGTATTAAAACATTTGATGATTATGTGGCGGCTTCCACCTCCTTTTCCCTTGGTGTGTATGGACAAAGGAGCATCACAGGAAATATATACCAGCTCCTCTCTCATTGATTTGAGGGAAGGTGTGGTGTGAAAGGTCTTGCTGGTACAAAGGAGTTTGTCCCCCAGCTCTTTCACCTCCCCATTGATGTGGGTTTAGGTGCTCTCTTCTGTTCTCCTTTGTTCTTTCAAACTTACCATCCTTCCTATGATAAAGTGAAGGAGAAGAAAGGAGAGAGAATGTCTATGAAAGGGGACAAATGGTGAGTGGATTTTAATGATATGTGCAGCATTTTAATTGGGGGAAAAAGAGAAAGGGAGAGGGTGCAATTTCATCCGTAACAATCTCTCCCTCTTTACTTTCTCTCTTCTTCCTCATTACAAATCTCTCCCTCTTTTCCCTCTGCCCCACACAATGCTTAAATCCATTCCTCGCTTTTCCATACTCCCCCTCCTTTTTATCCCCATTCTCCCCATTTTCTTTTTCCTCTACACTCCAATACTCTATCTGTCAGTTGAGAGTGGCTAGAAGGGGTTCTGATTGGTGAGAAATTGCTTGCGATGGAAGGTTAATAGGATGGGGGCAGCACACCAGATGCAATATAAAATCCATGAAGAAGAGGTTAGTACAGTAATAAAAAATATAACTGTGTGTGAAAGATGGGGAAGAATCTGAAAATGAATTACACTATGTGGACTTGAAAAACTCCTTAAATGTATTCCAGTCAAAAAACCTCTATTGAAAATAAAAACCAGAGTGGATGCTAAATAACTACAATTCTTTTATTCAGGCAGCCAAAATTTGTACGAGGTCAGTGCTAGGGCTTGCTGCTCACCCAGCTTGATCTAGCAAGCAAAATCAGGGGTTCCAAGCCTCTTGTGAAACTATTTTTGTTTTAATCATGTAGAATCATCTCAAGTTATCTGTCAGATCTGCCATGAATACATGATGTCATACATACTTCTGATCTGGACAGCTCTGAATAAGGGAGTGACTTGCCTGTGTGGTCACTACTGGGAAATATAACTTGATCTTGACATTTATTATTGGCAAGTCTGCAACTTAATTCTGTAGTAAAATAATGGAACAAATATTTAGAGAAAAGGAACGAAATGACCCCTGATTTAAGTCCCATTGAAATCAATGGAAGTCTCATTCATTTACCCAGGACTGAATCTGGCAGATTTGTGAACATCTAGAAGATTACTGAACCAAGAGCTGAAAGTGGCATGGGTTTATGAAATACAAATCATGCCAGACAAACTTGATTGCTTGGGGGCGGGGGCAGATTTACAAGCTTATTGGATGAAGGGAATGTAATACTGCAGATGCAATATATCTGGATTTTAGTACAACATTTCATATTGGGTCTCAAAAAATCTCTCTCACTAAATTAATTCAATATTGGCTTGGATTGGAACACTTTCATGTGCTCTACAAAGTGGCTCATTGACTACAAAGAAAGGATAAGGAATGTTAAATGGCAGTATACTGAGTTGGGGGAGAAATTGAAAGGGATGCAGCTGGTATCAATGTTGTTAGTTTGTTGTGGCTTCAGTAGCATTATTAATGACCTAGATGGTAGGAGTAAATAATTAATCACATTAATAGAATTTGCAAATGGGACTAAATTAGGAAGAGATGGGAATATCAGTAGGGACAGGGTAAAGATAGTGACCTACCGAGGTGAAAACTATAGGCCGGAAATAACAGATTCACCTTGCAAAAATGTAGGTTAGTAAACATTGGGAAAAATAAACTGAAACATAAATATTCATAGGGAGGGAGAAACCTGAAAAACAGTACATAGGGGTGTTAGAGGGCAGCAAATTAGACATGAGTTTGCAATGTGATATGGCAGCTAAAAAAGACTAATTTTGGATTGTGTATGGACAGACATTTTGGGCCACAGGGACTAAAAGATCAAGCCCTTGTCTCTCTGTATATGATTATGACAAGATGGCATCTGGACTATTATGTTCAATTTGAAGCACCTCAAGACAAGAATTACATAAATATATAGAAAGAGCTCAGAGAAGAGAAACAAAAATGGTCAGGTTAAGGGTGTTTCTACTCTTGATTTCGGAGGAAATACTGAAAGATCTATATACGTGTAGCATGGCTAAGCAGCGACTATGTGATGTGTAATAACTTTTTACAAGCATGTGAAGAGTGTAAACACCAGGGACAGGGAGGAATTATTTAGAGTGGGACCTGGGGGTATACTAGAAATAATGCAATGGAAATTAAACCTAAGAAAAATAGAGGTTGCATATGGGAAACCGGTGAAGACCTAATGGGTTTTCCAAAGAGTCACATATCCACCTTTTGGACCTTGCCACTTACATGAGGCCAAGGTAGAGCTTACCAAAGTTGTTGGCTCCAGTGGAACCTAGGAAATCTCTAGTGCCTCCACCACACTTCTAGCTGGGGTTTGTGGCTGAGCCACCCTGGGTCACTGTGTAGCTACCTCAACTATTGCTGTGTCATTTAGTTGAATTTAACTAATCTGTCACCAGTTCTACAGCCCATTCTCCTCTCCCAGTGATCCTTTGCTGTTCATTTTAACATACATATGTATAAAAAGGCTTTAATGCTACTTTAGCAGCTGGCACCATTTGCATCATTTCTGCATCAGGGCTTTGAGACCCTAGGCTGCCCACTTCATAGAACTGCCTCCATTCTCACTTGGCATTGTCCAGTTAGCTTTCTTATTTCTTCTTGTTGTAGTCTCTCTCCCTATAAGCATTTATCGTTACAGGAATCAAGAGGAAGCAGCCTAGTTTCTCCAACAAGCACATGCAATATAGTCAATTTGTGTGCTCCTGACAGACAAGCAAGATGGTAGCATTGTATGCAATTGACTGTGCTGTGGGATATTCTCAGAGATGATTCCACTAGCATCATATCCTTGGTAGACGTTATACTGATGGAAACACAAATCCTCTTCAAGCTCCTATGAATTCAATATGCATTTGCCTTGGAAGGCCCTGAAGGGGAAAATCTCAGAGCAACAGAGTTGAAACCTTACTAGGTTGGTGCCTGTGCCTTTTGTCTCGTTGGGCCAAAAGGAAATCAGCACAGATACTGGCAAGCATACAGGCAGGAGCCAGTCATTCTCCCAGCAAAGGAACCAGATCCCAGATAGTGAAAGGTAAAAACAAAGAGACCTTTCTCTTCTGGCATTTGTGTGTTTGGAAGCTGTCTGCTTGAGGCATTTATATTAAATGACTATGGCTTGTTTTGTACTAAGAATGAGGTAGTTCAGTAACAGGCACTGACATTGCTGTTACTGCTCTGCACACAGTGGTTTAATTATTCTCAATACAACAGTCAAGTAATTTGTCACTTTCTTGGCTGCTAGCTTTTTTTTAAAATCACCTTTAAAAATATATTAAATTAAGTACCTAGGGTAGCTAATATCCAAAAAAGACTCAAATGCCAAAAGATCATTCTTGTTCTGTTTCCAGGGGCAAGTTTGACATACCAGATGCTATGGGCCAAATTCTGAATCAGGTAGCAGAGGGACTTGAACTTGAGTCTCTTACATCCCGCGTGAGTGTCTTAACTATTGGCTATTTCAAAGTACAGCTTAGTTGAGTTTGCTTTTTGTGAATTTCAGAAGGTCTGGGTTTTGCCTCAGTGAGTAACCAGATAATTTTTAAAATCTCAAGATTTTTCACAGGGGAAACCTTTTTCCATGCAGCTCTAGGACTTTTATTGATAGGCTTTGCTGACACTTGTTTAATGGAGTGATTTGAATGAAGAGAGTGTCTTCATGTGTTACACAAAAGGAGAAATGGAAATACAAGCATAAACACAAAATTAGGTGCAAAGATGAGCATGGGGAAAAGGGGTCAAAGGGGGCAGGGTGGAGCATAAATAGTAGGAGGTTGAGGTGAGAAGTAGATGGAAATGAGAGCTGTAGTCAGGTCAGAGTTGTACAGAAATATGAAGGCGAGGACAAGACTACTATTAAGAACCAAAGGGCTTGCAACAGGTGATACCCACCTAAATCCAGCCCAACTGTGGATAATATCCGAGAATGTGAAACTGCGAAAGATGGGAAAAACAAGAGTGAAAATAATAGCTCTGGCTTTATCATGAAGCCTGTCATAGAGCAGATGAAGAATATTATTAGTTAGTGCCAGAGGAGGTGGATTCACTTTCCGTGAAAGAGTGGTGGGTGAATTTGATCTGCACTCCAAAATTGGATTATTGGCTATTTCAGCTAGCAAACACAGGACCTGCAACCTGATTTTTTTTATTTTGATGAGCATAGAATGGGATTCAGCAGAGAATATGTGGAAGAGTTCACAATACTTTAGAAACCAAATCTTGTCCACTTTACTCCTACAACTGTAGGTGAGTAAAGCAAGCAGGATTAGGGCCAAGAATTCATCTGTACTCTGCATTTTTCTTAATCTCCTGTTTTCATTTCTGTAGTATGTTGGTACCATGAAATCACACTTATGACTTAACATTCTCTGGATCATATAGTCAATGAAAGTTAATATATAGGGATGATCCACCTTCAGTGCTACAGCAAAATAAGTCAGGGAAGTTACACATGAAAAATAAGTATTTTTCCAGTGTTCTTGAGCTGCTGGAAAAAACAATTCCAGACTGGAATGTCAATATTTCACCCTTGTAACAAAAGTTTGTCTGACAAATATGTGAAAGCATCTTCACTACTTTATTGAGCTTTGATTTTCTTCATTAAAACGTACTAAATCTTGTAGCACAATGATGCTTTTTCTTCACACTAACCACAATAAACATGGGAGGAGATGTATTTTTATTAAAGCCAGTTCAAGGCAAAATAATTTATGACAAACACAACAGTGCTATTGATGCACCAGTTTTGAGAATGAAAGTTCAGAGAGATCTCCTGGGGTTTCTCACCCGCCACCATGTTCAGGAGTGTCAGGGACCCACAGCTGAATGGAGACCTTGCTCATTGCCTTCACCTGGCTCAGATAATGAAGCCAGCCTCCTGATTGGCTGAAGAATCCAGCGGGCACAGTCTTAAACCCTGCAGCAGGCATGGGTCTCTGGCTGCTCAAGAGTGTTCTATTCCTCAGTAGTGTTTCTGGTCCTGCTTCCTGGTCCTGCTCTCAGCTTCCTTTTTGCTCCTAGTCCTTGGTCTGGATCCTGCTTCTGCTCCTTGTCCCTGATTTGAGTTCTGGGTCCCTGCTACTGCCCCTGTTCTGGCTGATATTCTGGTGCTGACTTCCGGCTCCTAGCTCTAGCTTGCTTCTTGGACTTGGTATTCATCTTCTGACCACAGTTCTGATTGTTGGCTCCTGGGCTCTGGCTCACTCCCTAGACTTGATTACTTGGCTCCTGACTTGACCAGTAGGCCTGGCTACCTCTGTTCCAACTGTTAATTTAGCCTCCTGCCCTATTAGTTAAGGCCACCCATGCACCAGTCATTACAAGGAGATTTGACTTCTTTTTTTGTTTGGGGAGGGAAAAGTGGGGGTAAGTTTACTTTTTATTCCTCATTTGAGGAACCGACACCAAGCCAGGTAATCACTGAATTTTGCTTTTACAGAGCGAAATTTCTGGAGATCGCCTATCTCAAAAGCACTTAGGAGGAAGCTTTGCACAATAATACACACCTCACATAAAGGAAAATGCACATCTTATGTTGCAGAAGATTTAGGTTAAGGCTAACACGAAACTTATTCATAAATGGTCTTTAACAGGAGTTTTCATCTGATTTGCATAAAGCTAGTCTGGGATAACAAAAGTTGTTGCATTCCTTTCACTGGTGGTTTAGTTTGCTAGTTGTCTATTTTTTTTTTAATGGTTCAATGAACATTTCCTAAGTTTCTCAGGTTCTAAACCAGAGTCTCAGCTGCCCCAGGTCCACTTTTACAGTACATGTAACACCCCAGAGTCAAACTGCTTAGTGCTCCATACTGAGGTGAGAGTGAAATGTTCATCTCTGCATCTGCAGTTACGACATTCTTTCACACAATCTGTTTCTACTTCTTTAACAAAAGCCTTCATGTCTGATCCAATAAGCCAACACATAAAATATGTCAATTTCTGAGTAATGACCACTTTAATGATTAAAAAAACACTTTTATTTTGTTTTTATAAAGGCTTTTTAAAAAGCCATTTTCATTTGTGTATTTTTTTTTATTGTGAAGACTGTCTCTGGAACAATGGTCAATTTTATCAAATGGTTTAGGAACTGCAAAGAATGTCAAATCCAACACTGGTAAGACCTTAAATTATATAGTAGTTTGAACAGGAAAATTGGAGGAAGATATGTAAGTCTGTGTCTCAAATGATTTTTAAGAAATACAGGTTCAGATCTTCAGGTGGTTGTTTTCTATATATAACACAATAGTCATCTTAGCATATGCGCAACATGCCTCAGATGACATGTGACCAGGATTCATCACCGATGGTCTGGTTGGATCACTGGTTGGATCATTAGCTTCCCTGGCCTGGGTTGGGTACTGATGGGGAGTGAAACATGAATGCTGATCCATGCCCCCCACAATATTCATAAAAACAGCTATAAGCAACTATATTTTTCACTGAGAGTCTTCTTCAGATTGTGGCTGGTTCTTACATGGATGTTCAATGAGGGAAAGATTGCAAGGGATTTTTCCTCAATACACACTTATGTGAACCACATATAGGCCAGTCACAGTTGCAGTCTCTGCACTCAGTCAAGCACAGGAATTGCTCCAATTGTGAAGAGGAAGTAGAGCTAATGTCCTGCCCTGAATTGTGAAATAGGTGTACCATAGGTGCAGGCTGCACCATCCTAAAGGATGTACACCACTCCATCCTAAAGGATGCTCACCATGCTGCCTACGTGGATGAGAGCACTCATGGAAGGAATTTTCTATGCCTTAAAGTCATGATCTAGCTGTCTGCTTTTAGCAGGGTGCTGTGTTGTTGATCATTAAAACCTTTGTTTGTCATGCAGCAAAATTGCCACAAATAGATTTGTGAGGGGAGGCTATTTTTGTGCATAAGTAAGGTTAAGTGCTAATCATAGTTTTTCACAGTGAGCAGTCTTCTCCAGCCCTTTTGCCTTCCTGCTGCATTCTTCTCAAGAGCATAGGGTAAAAATGTAGTGGATAGTAGATGAAGAATGGCATGTCCTCATGCTGATGAGGATCTTAGCTACACATTTCCCTCTTATGCCTTATTCTGGCTACTAGGCAGGAGAAAGCCCTGTAATTCCTGTCTACTCATTACTTTTTACCTTGTGTTTATATGTGCAACATTCCACACCTAAGCTGTACAATATCTAGACCCATATGTTAGCCAGAATACTGTTCACACTGTAGGAAAGTAATAGAGGACAAAGACTGCTGTTGTTCTCTGGCATTTAATTTTTATAGCTGAGAAACCAGAGGTAAATGGTGTGTTATTCCTAGGCCAAGGGGTCACCTTGTTTCTATAAAATTGCTAGTTACAATGTGACATGAGTCATTGTTCAGCTGTTGGGAGTATGATGAGTGAGAAGGTGATGTTGTCATCCTTGCAAAGTCTTGATAGACAAAACACCCAGAAGGGGAGCTTCTGACCATGAAAGAAAGAAAGGTCAAACTTCTTTCCGCCCACCTGCATTTTGATGTAATTCAAAATTCAGGCAATCTGTCAAAGCTGTCCAAATACGTAGTACTAAAGTGAGCACACCTGAATTCTCTATATTGTACTTTGCATTATTGCATTTATATCCATAACTATAGACTGCATGATATGTATAACTTCCACTGGTGAATCTCAAAATCTTTCAGTTTTGGTCTAGTTTGGATAGCATAAAAAAAGCGCTGATGCTGAGCTGGACCTATTGGATCTTCCTAATTGAGCAGGGGATCTCAGAAGAGAAGGGTCTTTTACAGGATCTCTGGTCAGTGAGAGATTTTATTTTGAGCTGGATGGACCAGCACCCAAGCAGGTGTTACCATGGGGCAGTATTCAACAGTGAGAGAGATGAAAAAGCTACAATGATAATTTGTCTCTTTTGGTTTCAGTTTAACATTGTCAAGGCTGGATCCCCACTTTGAACTTTAGGGTACAAATGTAGGGGCCTGCAGCAATGCTGTATCCAAGGCAGGCCCTTTCAAAATTTTCTAAGAAGGCCTCAGTATCATCGCCTGCCTTGTAGGTGGGGAATTTTCTGGGATGGGAAGTGGTACCTGGAGGGGGGTTGTTAGCATTGGCTGGTGCATCCTGCTTAGCCTTTGCTACTTCCAGTTCATGCTTCCTTTCTTTTTCTCTCTCCTCCATCTCTTTTTCTTTCAGCTCCATAGTTCTCTTGTGAGCCTTCTCTTTGGCTTTTTCCAGCTCCATCTCTCTTTCATGGGCCTCCTTTTTGGCTTTCTCTTCTCTTGCTCTCTGCTCTGTCTCGAGTTTTGTTAATTGAAGCAGTCTCTGATGTTTTCTTTCATTTTCTTCTGCTTCTAGTTTGGCCAGTTCTATTTTTTTAGCTACTTCTTTGGTAGTCATTTTCCTGTTTTCTTGTGCTGGGTCACCCCCTCTGCAGTTGACTGAAACTGGGAAGCTCTCAGCTCTGGCTGCTGCTGAGTTAACAGAGACTTTCTAACTAGCTACTCCCGAGGATGTAAAAAGGAAAAAAAAAAAAACACAATTCAGCTTGTAAATTCCTTTTACCAGTCATTTGCTAATTGAACCCTTCTCTTAACAAAGGACCTTGTTAAAAAAAACTTAACACCTCTGCCTTCAGGCAAGGAGAGATAAGATATGCATCTATCTACCTCCAGCTCGGCTTTCCAAGCAGCTAGAAGGGAAAAAAAAAATCTCACTGGCTTTTGGGTTTAAAATGATCCCACCCCTGCCACCATGTCAAAGCTGGATCTCCACTTTGAACTTTAGGGTACAAATGTAGGGGCCTGCATGAAAACTTCTAAGCTTAACTACCAGCTTAGCTCTGGTTCCGCTGCCACCATTTCCCAATTTTTCCCTCCCTGGGAAGCCCCGAGAAACCTTTCACCAATTCCCTGGTGAGTACAGATCCAAACCCCTTGGATCTTAAAACAAGGAGAAATTAACCATCCCCCCTCCTTCCTCCCACCAACTCCTGGTGAATCAAGATCCAAACCCCTTGGATCTTAAAAACAAGGAAAAATCAATCAGGTTCTTAAAAAGAAGGCTTTTAATTAAAGAAAAAAAGTAAAAATCATCTCTGTAAAATCAGTATGGAAATTAACCTTACAGGGTAATCAAACTTAAAGAGCTCAGAGGACTCCCCTCTAGTCTCAGGTTCAAAGTACAGCAAACAAAGATAAACACTCTAGTAAAAGGTACATTTACAAGTTGAGAAAACAAAGGAAAACTAACATGCCTTGCCTGGCTATTTACTTACAAGTTTGAAATAGGAGAGACTTGTTTAGAAAGATGTGGAGAACCTGGATTGATGTCTGGTCCCTCTCAATCCCGAGAACGAACACACTCCCAAACAAAGAACACAAACAAAAGCCTTTCCCCCCCCCCAAGATTTGAAAGTATCTTGTCCCCCTTATTGGTCCTTTAGGTCAGATGCCAGCCAGGTTACCTGAGCTTCTTAACCCTTTACAGGGAAAAGGATTTTGGAGTCTCTGGCCAGGAGGGATTTTATAGTACTGAACACAGGACAGCTGTTACCCTTCCCTTTATAGTTATGACAAACATAGTTTTGTGTAGTTTGTTATGGCCCCCTGAAGTCTCTTGTTAGATCCATAGATACAAGGAGTTTGAAAAAAGTTTTATTCTCCCCCTTTCCTGCCCTCTAAATCCCCATTTTAGGCTAGCATAGTTCCAACACTAACCTTAACTCTGTCCCCATTTTCTCAATCCTCACCAGGTGCAACAATATAACCTGCACATAATCTGCCTTCTGGAAAATCTGAATATAGTGAGTGGGAGATTTGCCTGTCAGTGTGTACAGTGGATACTAATGGGAATAATGGTGGTCTGTTGCCCATATAGCAAAGAAACATGGACTAATGGGGCCTGGGACACAGGGGCAGAGTTAAAGTTGGCTTGGAACCATAAGTGCAGATTTCCTGTGTTTCAGGAATTTAAGTTTGTTTTTGTTTTTTGTTTTTTTTAAACTGTCATTTACTGTGTTTTAAGGGACAATATATTCTCAGCCTTAACTGTGTTTTAACTAAACATTTTATTTGAAAATTACCTGAGCTTTATTCAAGTGACAAAAATGACTGAATGGCTTGTGCTTCTAGCAGTAATGAGATCTGTATTTTATCGGTAATTCTCATGAGACTTGCAAGCTATCCTGTCAGAATTTAGAATTCCCATGAAGCACCATATATAGTTCTCAGACAAATTGATAACCATCATGAGCAGAACAATATTGGAGGCCTCACAGAAATTATAAGCTTTGCTGGCACAGCCTGTGGTGCTTGTAACTGCTGTGAGTCTCACATTTCATGCCTAACTAATGAGGCTTATGACTTTCTGGCAGAGCCCAGGGCTTAAAATGGCTTAAAAAAAAAAAAAAGACTACATGTGGCTCAGAACCCCAGAGCCTCAGAAACAATCACTGAAGAGGCCCCTTTTGATTCTTCATTCCCCAAGACATTGTATTATGGAGATATGACAATCTCTCTCTAATTGAGATTCCAACCAGGAATCCATTATAAATCTAACTTTTGTCCTTTGCTCCTAAGTTTGGATAGAAATATTCTTTTGGCTTCAGTAATTCTGTGGCTTATCTCAGGCCATTTGGGATTTATTTTTTAAGTGTCAAGTAAATTGGTCAACCCCAACCCCTGCCTCCCCCCACCCTTTTTTTTTGTTATACAACTTTTAAAATTGCCAGATGCTGTTGGTGAGCAGTGGCCTGTGAGTGTTTCTGGTCAATAGCTTGAGGCTGGGCAGAGACACAGGGTGGAGTTGATATTATTTTTGGAATATGCAATGTGATATCTTACTTTGACGTTTATTGGAGAGATTGCATGGACTGCGACAGTATTTAAATCTTTCCTTTCCTGTAATTGTTCATTTCTATACTCTTACATTTGGAGGTTGGGAAAACCAATTATTTTTCTTTACTGAAAAGACATGGGGTAAAATTGATCCATGGTACAGAGAGTCTGTCCGAGCCCTGCATGTCACTTTGCACCGAGGGGACATGGAAGCAGGACTCTGTAGGCAATAGCACCCACACTCATGTGCCTGTGCTCTGGGAAAACATTCCCCTCACCAGCCCTGTACTATCAGTGGGAGGTTGATGGTGCTAATGGTTGATGCTAATCACGGGAAGAGGCCATGGGACTGTGTTTACATGGATTGAGTAACTCTCTCTCCACTATTCAAGTAGCATGGAGAATGCTGTAGTCACCATTTGAGCTTGTAGAAGATGGGGGCAGGGCCATCCTTACCCATACGCAAAGTACGCAGCTGCGTAGGGCACCAGGAAATTTGGGACACCAAATTTTCTGGTGCCCAGCCCCTGCTCCGGCTCTTCCAAAGAGCCCCCGCCACTGCTCCACCCTGCCTCTTCCCTCCCCCGCCCCCCCACTGCCCTGAGGACTCCAGAAGCGGTCGGGCCTGCACTCACCGGTAAGTAGAGTGACCCTGTCCCAGCCATGCCGCCGGCGAGTGCTGGGGGTGCGGTTCCCCCCACCCCCCTAAGCCTGGGAGTCAGGGGAACAGAGCAGGCTGGGGCCGGACACTCCACTTCCCTCAGGAAGTGGCCAGTCCCCGTCCCCCATGGAGGCCTGGCGCCAGCGCCCCCTACCCCCCACAAAGGCCTGGGGCCAGCCACCCCCTGCTCTCCCCCGTGGAGGCTTGGGGCCCCACACAGCCCCCCTGTGGAGGGCCTGCATAGGGCACCAAAATAGCTAGGGACGGCCCTAGATGGGGGCATTTGTGGAGGACTTAGACAATGCTGCAGCCCTATGCCTGGGCCTCAGGTTGAGAGGTGCATTTCACCTCTCCAGCCTACTTGCATTTCAGACTAGCTACTTAGACAAGAGCTGGAAACAGTGAAACAGTTCAATATTTGGGGACAATCATCACTGAAGAAGGATCCAAGGCAGAAATTCGGGCAAGAACTGCGCAAACAACAGCAGTAGTGGCAAAGCTAAAGCCAATTTGGAGGAATAAGAACATTTCCCTGGAATCCAAACTGAAACTGCTGCATTTATTGATCATCTCCATTTTTCTGTATGTGTGCGAGACATGGACCCTTACAGCAGAACTTGAACGGAAAATACAGGTAGTAGAGATGAGATGCTTCTGTAAAATCCTGGGCATCTCCTACTTCGACGACATCACTAATGAAGAGGTCTACAACATCATCACCCAATGCACTGGGTTATATGAAGACCTCCTGATGACCGTGAAGAAGCACAAGCTGAAGTGGTATGACCATGTAACAAGATCATCTGGCCTATCCAAGATCGTCTTCCAAGGGACAGTACAGGGGAAGAGAAGAAGAGGTAGACTGAAGAAGAGATGGATTGACAACTTAAAAGAGTGGACAGGAATGGACTTCATGGAGGCTCATGCCCTGACACACAATTTGTCAGGGGTGGAGACAATTGGTTGATTGCTCATCAATGATGGTGCCCCAACAACCAATGTGGTTATGGGAGTGATGATGATGACTTAGACTTCAAACAGTAAAGAAAGTCTGTGGTTTTAGAAAAAATCATTGGGACAGACTTACAAACTGAGGGATGGATTAAGTCCATCACAGAAAAGGGCTAGAAAATAGTTAACAAATCCAGGGGCCCAAAGTTAGGCACTAAACCCATATGTAGGTACCCAAATAGAAGTTGCCTGGTTTTTCCAAAGGCACTGAGCATCTAAATGCTCTCAGTGACTTCAGGTGGAGCTGGGGTTGGTGGTCAACTCTACAAATCAGACCACTTCTATTTAGGTGCCTAAATATGGCTTTGGAGACTAAATTAAGTTTTATTTTAAAAAAATGAAAGCTTTGATTAGGTGGGGCAAAGCCTGTAGAATTGACCAGCTCTGTAAGGCAAGCTATAACACCTGTGACAATCACCTGTAAAAACCACAAATGCTTAAACCCCAACTTAGTCGGTGCTCTCTGAGTTAGTGCATGTAGCAAGTTTGCTTTTACCTCAAGACACTTTTTGAGTTAAGTGACCAATAATGATACATTTTCCAACAGTAAAATACCACCACATTTTTCAAAGTCTCATTCAACTTCAAAAATGGCTTGTCTGATTACTTTACACTAAACATTGTCCTCTGGGCATGGTCTAGACATGAGACATTTTATGTGGAAAGGAACCTCTTTTCTCTGTTACAGGGATTCAGGATCACCATATATTGGGCACTGTTTCACTGCTCTGATTATGGAATCATTATCATGTGTTCATAATAATGTGTGGTCCAGGGATGTGAAATTTAATAATTTTCTGTTCTGTAATTCATCAGAGCAAATGATCTAGTTCATAAAAACTGGTGGCTGTGATATAGAAGTTGGTGGAGAGTACTGATCTAGTCATTCTGGCATATGTGCAGAACACAAAGGATGCAAATGAGACATTGCAAAAATTATGACATCCTTGGAATGTTCCTATGACTCATCTCGCTGAAGGGAAACAGACCCCAGAAAACCAGAACTGCTTGATATAATCCATGATGACTCTCAAATATGATTCTGAGGGTTTTAGTTCCATTTCCTTAAATGTATTTTAAAAGTCAATATGCTCTTTCGAAATGTAAACCCAACTAATACAGTCCAACTACCAATCAATTAATTTAACTGAGTGGTAATACATATAGGAAAGTTCAATTCAGCTGGGTTAGGTTTTGTCTCTCAGATAAGCCATAAACTGGTACCATCTTACTGAAACCAGTGGGAGCTATTCCTGCTCTCTACATGACTAAATTTGGCCATATATTTACAGAGAGCGACCTGAGACCTGTTTTTCAAAGATGTGAATGGAAAGACCATAAATGTGCATACATAGTCAAGTATTTGTATGCACAAATGATCATCATACGGTTAACTGGTTGTTTGCATGTACAAATACCCAATCTTTGCGTCATCATAATATTTGTGAGTACTTGCTGTAACAGCCGAAAATCTGCCACTTAAAATTTGTTCTCATTAGCTCAGAAAAACTCATGGACATTGCCTAAAACCTGATTCTGCAATCCTAGCTTATGGTGAATAAAGTCATTAGGACTAGATGCTATTTTTCATGAATGTGTTCACCCCACACTTGCCTGGCAGGGATTAAAGTAAAGTGAGAAGAGGTCTAATTAACGTGATAGGCCACTGCTGAGGGGAATCAGGTGGCTAGGTAATCTACTGACTGAGGGATCCCACTGAGGAGGAACAAGCTGGTCTGGATTTGTAAAGGCAGGAGACTGGCAGCAGAGGGGGTGGCTGTGAAAGTTGGCAGTCACGCCCTGGCAGGAAGGAGTTAGGAGGCTGGCAAACCCAGAGGGGAGTGTCAGATTGTAAGAAAGGGTTTAGGGAAAGGTAGTAAGGCAGAGGTCCCCAAAGTGTGGGGTGTGCCCCCTTAATGGGCACAAAGGAATGTTTGGGCGGGTGTGGTGAGGCCTGGGCCAGCCCTCACAGTGGGTGGGGAAGGAACACCACCTAGCTCCTCTCTGCCTCCAGCTCTGCTCTGCTCCAGTCCCACCCCCAGCCATATCCCGGGTCCCATGCCTAGCCCCGTCCCCAACCTTGGTGCAGCTCTGCTACTGACCCCGTTCCTGCTTCCAGCCTTGGCTGCTGGCTGCAGCTCCATTCCCAGTTGGGGGCCAAGGCTGGGGACAGGGCTGGGAGCAGAGCTGCACCTGGCCGTGGGCCTGGTTGCCGGCCCCCACCATTGCCCTGTTGCAGCTCTGCCCCCAGCCTCAGCCCCTGGTCATGCTCCCGTCCCCGCGACTGATCCCAGACCCACCGCCAGCTGCGGTCACAGCCTTGGGCCTCTTACCTTGTCGGTGTCTTCGAGTCCCCCTGAGCCATAGCCCTGCACCCAACCCTGCCTCGGGTGGGGGGGATGGAGAGGGGTGGGGAGGCATGACTCTCACAAGTTTGGGGACCACTGCAGTAAGGTCTAGAAGGGAACAGACTGACTGCTGGCTGGGGTCCCTGAGCCAGAACCTGGAGTAAAGGACGGGCCTGTGTTCCCTTGACAGCCACTGAGAACATGGTACCATGGGACAGTGATTGAGAAGACTGCCTAAGTTTGTTGAAGAAAGCTAATCCCCAGGAGAAGGCGCCATCCTAGCGGAGAGGAGAGCACTCCATTACAGCTCTGTTTGATTTATTGCATGTTCCCTAACAGTTTTACTAATGTTTGATGTGCTCTTCAGCATTGACTACATAATTTTTTGTTGGTAATTCCTTTGGTTTATTAAATTGTACATTACATATGCTCCATAAATTACACATAATTCCATAATACAACATTGAGTTAAACCTAAGTATTACACAGACTCTTTTAGATTGCTTTGTAGGTGCATTTTGTTTGGCATTTGTATGCAGTTTTTCAAACTTGGCTGGAATGTTATTTGGTTGTTGCATATATTAGTTTATGAGAAAGTTTGGTATTAAAGGAGAAACATAATTATCTCCGACTCCAGGTTGATTCTCCATAATTATTTAGGATAAGTTATTAATTTTTTTTAACTATCCTAAATTAAGACCAGAAATCAAAACTGGACCACTGAAAGATGAAAAACTAACATCTCCCAAAAACTTAAATTACTTAGTGACTTGATTGCCCTATCTAACAAAAATCCGCCAAAGACTATTTTGTGATATGATAGTGAGTTTTGGGAGGAATTTTGTTGGGAGTTTTCACACTACCTGCCACCATCTATAACTGCAACTCATGGGGTCATATTCTAATCATGTTATATGATCTATTAGTGACACTGGTGCCTCAGTCTAAAGCAGACTTTGAACCTTGTAATATTTGAATGTTTAAGCAACCAGTGTTAGCGAACTGTAAAGTGAAATTATTATTTTGAATAGTCACTGCAAGCAACCTACACAAGAGTACATCTATTCTATATCTAGGGAGAGTGCATAAATCAAGCTGTATTGATGGTTATATGAGTTCCACTGCCTCAGGTGTGATTCTGCTCTGAAAGGTGATTTTAAAAATGATACTGTGGGGATTCCAGGGCAAATTTGCTCAATTTACTAGTAAAAAGATGAGTTTTTGAACTGTGAACCCGACAAAATCACCCTTCTGATGAAATTATGTTCTTTCACCTCTATCAATAATATAGTTTCTGAAGGCCAGATAGTGTCCTCAATTACATATGTTCATCACCATTGCCTTAAAATTCTGCCCTTGACTATATCTGCAGCACCATTGCTTTCAAAAGTGTTGTTCATGAGTACAAAATTGAACATTGTAATTGGCGCTTGATGATCCATGAAACAGAAGAGAATTCAGTTCACTCTCTTAGCTGTATTGGATCTGGAAAGCTAACAGGAGCAGAGTACTGAAAATTTATATTTGCTACTACAGGAGGTAGGTCTGATTTGAACACACATATGGAACAGATCTGTTGAATACATAGGTGCCATCTGTACATAATAACTTTTCTGAGTAGATGCACTTTAGGCCTGATCCAAAGCCCATTGAAATCAACAAAAAGACTCCCATTGACTTTGGATTGGGCTCTTCAAGAACTGATAAATAAATCCTCCAATAAGGTTAAAACAGACTTTCTTTGAAGGTCTTTGAGATGCACACATTGTCTTCATATATGTTTGGATAATGTCTTTGTGGGCGCTATTGGGATAGAAAAAATAACAGTTCAGTGGTTTGTCATCTTAAATTTTCTATAGTTCTCCATTCTTTTTTCTGCACTACTTTACTACCTCTATTCTCTTAAAGGCATATCCGTCATGGTTTTAGTTAGGGCTGTCAAGCGATTAAAAAAATTAATCGCATTGAATCGCACGATTAATCACACTGTTAAACAATAATAGAATACCATTTATTTAAATATTTTTGGATGTTTTCTACGTTTTTAAATTGATTTCAATTACAACACAGAATACAAAATGTACAGTGCTCACTTTATTTTTTATTACAAATATTTGCACTGTAAAAAACAAAAGAAATAGTATTTTTCAATTCACCTAATACAAGTAGTATAGTGTAATCTCTTTAGCATGAAAGTTGAACTTACAAATGTAGAATTATGCAGAGGTGAAAGTAAGCCGATCCGGTGTACTGGCAAGAGCCAGTACACAGTCGATGGTACCGGCAGGGGGCAGCTTCCCCAGGCTGGCAATTTAAAAGGGCCCTGGGCTCCTTGCAGCAGCTGGAGCCGTGGGCCCTTTAAATCACTGCAGGAGCCCCAGGGTAGTGGCGGCGATTTAAAGGGCCCAGAAATTTAAATTTAATTCTGCCTGAGGCCCTGCCCTTCCACCCGAAGCCACCCCCCTTGCTCAGGATCCTGGCCCTGCGTATTGGCAAGTTCCTTAAGTTACTTTCACCCCTGGAATTATGCACAAAAAATAACCACATTCAAAAATAAAACCATGTAAAACTTTACAGCCTACAAGTCCACTCAGTCTTATTTCAGCCAATTGCTCTGACAAACAAGTTTGTTTACATTTGCAGGAGATAATGCTGCCAGCTTCTTGTTTACTATGTTACCTGAAAGTGAGAACAGGCACTGTTCTCATGGCACTGTTGTCCCCGGCGCTGGAAGATATTTACGTGCCAGATGTGCTAAAGATTCGTATGTCCCTTCATGCGTCCATGCTGATGATGGGTTCTGCTCGATAACAATCCAAAGCAGAACGGACCAACGCATGTTCATTTTCACCATCTGAATCAGATGCCACCAGCAGAAGGTTGATTTTTTTTTTTTTGGTGATTTGGGTTTTGTAGTTTACACATCTGAGTGTTGCTCTTTTAAGACTTCTGAAAGCATGCTCCACACCTCGTCCCTCTCAGATTTTGAATTGCACTTCAGATTCTTAAGGCAGCAGTATCTCCCGTAAATGTAAACAAATTTGTTTGTTTTAGCGATTGGCTGAACAAGAAGTAGGACTGAGTGGACTTGTAGGCTCTGAAATTTTAAATTGTTTTGTTTTTGAGTGCAGTTATGTAACAAAAAAATCTACATTTGTAAGTTACACTTTTAGGATAAAGAGATTACACTACAGTACTTGTATGAGATGAATTGAAAAATACTATTTCTTTTATCACTTTTACAGTGCAAATATTTGTAATAAAAATAATAATAAGTGAGCACTGAACACTTTGTATTCTGTGTTGTAACAGAAATCAATATATTTGAAAATGTAGAAAAAATCCAAAAATATTTAATAAATTTCCATTGGTATTCTATTGTTTAACAATGCGATTAATTGTGATTAATTTTTTAAAATTAATGGCGTGAGTTAACTGCGATTAATCGACAGCCCTAGTTTTAGTGTTAGGTACAGAAATGGTCAGTTCCATACACCTCTTTAGAGAGAGGGAGAGAGCACTAGGGAAAAACAAACTAGCTTAAGTTTATGTTTACTGACTGGAAACAAGCAGTTTTAAACTGTAGAGAAACTGGACAGGTTTGCAAATACCAATAGGTGTGTCAAAAACGAGTACCATGAATACTACTATCTGTTATATCTTAATTAAAATACAGAGCTTGCATCTCCAGTTTGGCCCCTAGATTCTAGTATTTGCTGAATTGAGACTAATTTCTGATTGGCTGTTTAGTAAGACTTTGTGCTTTCAGTAAAAGGCAACATTAGTGACTGTATTAAAACAGTCAAAATCATGTATAGAAAAATCTTATGGAACTTAATAGGGACTAAACCAATAGAGCACTGCAAACATTGATTAGTGTTTTACAGAAATTACTCTGAAACCTTACAAAATTTAATAGAGAATGATATTTTCTTTCTCTATTTTTTTTTATTTTAAAAAAACTGTAGAAAGATGATCATTATCTCTTTAATTATATAGGTCTTTTCTATAAGTGGAAATTAGGTAAGTTCTAAAACAAAAGGTTCTGTTGCTTCAGTTTTTTTAAGGTACTGGTAACAAGGGGATTTCAATAAAGTGGAGAGCATCTATGTGGACAATTTACATAATGGAATCTTTAAAAGCACCAAGATGAGCTTTCACCTTCAAAGTGTAATTAGCTTTAAGACATTAGTCATATTGGTTTAAGGTCATTATTTGAGAGTGTAGGAAGGTATGGGAAGGTCTGTGCTAGAGAAGGAGGACACAGGATCAGAATGCCCACCATTACATTATATTTATTGGTTTTTAAGAGAAGAGTATCTCTGCCTTTGGGTATCTGTAAATGCTGAGAAACAAAAGGCTAACTGTATAGATTGCAGTTGTGCTAGTAAATTCAGCACACAGCAGTTCCCTAAAATGAGTTGCAATCCACTTGCTCACAGCCCCATAAATCTTCAGTATCTTTATACAGGGCCACATTCTAGCTTTAGATGGGTCCTAATCCTGTGTGTGTGTGCAGGGCTGGTTCTAGCATTTTTGCCTCCCCAAGCAGGAAAAAAAAAAAAAAAAGCCTCGATCGGCGGCAGCTCTACCACCACTTCATTCTAGAGCAGCAATTCGGCGGCAGGTCCTTTGCTCCGAGAGGGAGTGACGGCCCTGCTGCTGAATTGCCGCCGAATGGCCGGACGTGCCTCCCCCCCTTCATTGGCCACCCCAGGCACCTGCTTGCTACGCTGGTGCCTGGAGCCGGCCCTGCGTGTGTGTGATGCCTCTGTGGTGTACAACTTTAAACTTGCTGGTACACACTGTATTTCTAATAGAAATTAGATTAATCTAGTTAATCAAGATTTTTGTACAGCATGACACCACAGCATACAGCCACCCATTGCCTAAATAAAAGCTAGAAAAAAAAAAAACGTTCAAAGAGGGCGTTTGTGAAATCCCCATAAACTAAAGGGAAGTGATAGAGTAGTGGGGGAGGGGGTCCTTCTGCTAGAAGTCATGTAAAAACAGTTTAATTTTCACTTTACTTACCTCGGAGTGTTTTTATGACATCATTCCTCATAAAGGTAGAAATGGATTACTGAGCGCACACAATGAATTTGTATGAGATACAGTGAATATCCCATGAGTGGGGGAACAAGACATAATTTGGAGCTGGAGCCCAGAGTGATTTATGAAGGTCATTGTCTTACTAGTTCAGATATTTTCCATATGTTGTTGTAGAAACCCCCTTATGTATTGTATGTATAAAACATATGTAGTAAATTAGTTTCCATTTAATTTTCCCCCTAAATATGTTTCGGTTTAAAAATGACAGTGTCTGTTTAGTTGATCAGTAACGTCCTACCTTATTTTTAAAAGGAGCGCTTGAAATTATAAAATTTTGAGATGACAATGGTGAGGTTTGCTTTGGAACCTTTGACAATACAGCTAGGAATGTCTTCAATACTAAAGCATCCTTTTGCATTGGATTTATGGCTTAACTTCTGTATCACGCTTAGCTGATATATAGTATGTTCTGTATCATAACTAAAGCCCTGAAGGTACTGACCTCTTACAGTATTAGGGAAATACATGAATTGTTCTTTTTGCAGCTGTTGCACATTAGATATCTATCTCATTTTATTTAAAAATAATTTGAAGATGGAACTGCTTCTATTAAAAGATATGCTATGAAAACATGATTACTAAAAACATTTTGGTATTTGAAGCACTAAAATTACCAATTTTAGCTTCTTATTAAGTGTAAAAATGTTTTTATTGTACTAGAGAGACTTTTATTTCATTTTACTGGTTACTTAATATGTGAAGAGACACTTATTAACCAAATAAAGCAACCTCATCAAAAGCAAGTTGACCCTGAAGTACCTATTGAGTATAAATGGGGGAATAATTCATAACAATATTTATTCTGTGACTTTTGTGTCTTTTTGTTTGCAGTTTTCTAGAATTTATTCATTATTCAGAATTCACTAAATTCTGCAAAAGTTATGGGCTTGTAGTTTGCTCAGAAGTAACTTGTCATGAGTATTCAAAATACATTGTGCCTAACACAATAGGGTCCTGATCCATGACTGGGTACTATCACAATACAAATAAATAGTAATAATAAAAATAATTAATGATGTAAGTCACATGGTATATTCCTAAGCCCATTGAAGTCAATAGAAAGATTCCCATTGACTTCAGTTGGGTCAGGCCTTGAAGAGTATAACTCTTAGAATCAGTGTTTAGAATCTATTGCATTATACATTCAAAATTCAGTCTCCACAGATTTTTTGCATTATTTGCATAGAATTCATTGTTTCAGTGACCATGTATTTCATCAAACTCATTTGCTAGAATATTTGTGGAAAGTGAATGTAACAGGAACATGAGCCCAATTGAAACAAATTTTGTTTAAAAATTTATTAGTGGCAACTTTTTAGCTGTGTTCTCCCAGATCTTAGACTAAGGATCAATGATTTGAGGCTTCTTTCCCCTCTGTAATGCTGTATGAGGCTTTTAAAGATACTCTGTAACTCAAGTACTGGGAATCTTAAAATCAGCTCATTGGCACAAAAAACTCAAATTCTAAAGATTTAAAATATTTTCATAAAGTTTAAATAACATTTGCAATACAATGTAGTAACTGATTCAGTTCCCTAGTTAAATCAACCAAAAATAAGCAGACAGCATGTTATTCAGCAAACATATTTTTTCCTCTTCCTTGTTGCTTCAATATGCAGCTGTGCAATATATCACTGTAGCAAAGTCACTTAGTGTACAATGCTAGTATGACTGAGGGTAAGTAGTACAGTAGCAGGTCTGCGGATGTCTTTCTCCATGTCCTGTGCACTCTTACTGTATTGGTGCCACATGGTTTTTTCAGACTTCAACTGTGAGTGAATTTGCTTCTGTTATGGGAGAAGAAATGTGGCTAAAGTTCTAACATCTGTTAGAGCCCTGAGTAGCTTGTTGGATGAGCTCATCAGCAGGTAAGTCAGCTTCTCCTCAGCACTGCTATTGTTAGCCGGAGTCACTACTGTTGACCCACTGGGAATTACTAATGTACCTCAATGGACACAGGAGTAAGTAGTCAGCCAAATAGGTATTTTCCTTGTAGCCTAAAGGAAGAACAAACAGCTGTGAATACAGCTTCCACAATTGTGTGCGTGCACAGGACACAAGGAAAACCTTGCTGGACTTTGTCTGGTTTACTCATTTGTCTGCTAACTAAGGATGAAATTCAGCCCTGTGCAGAGGACTGGAACAAGGTGTATGTATCACTTAAATCTCATTTAAAGCCCTATTTTGAGGTCTTAAGTTGTCCACAGGCCCTGTGCTGGCCCTATGCACAGAGCTGAATTTTACTTTATTGGGCAAATTCTACATCTGCCTTGATGGCTGCGGCTTCCATGAGGTTCCACTGCATGGGATGTAATGAGGGAGGATTTAGTGGGAATCCACGAGGGAATTCTGTGCAGCAGGAGGACAGAGCCGGGAGGGAATGGTCATGCTCTGCAGCAGCTCTCTGGCTTGAGGCACTGTATTCCTTCTCCCGCATTCACTATGCATTTGACCAGCATGCAGCCTGGCTGCTGGGGCTCAGCTCTAGGTGGAGGATTTGTCTCCTGCTATCTCTGTCCAAGAACTTGTCTGGTTCCTTTATGGGTCCATTATTCTTTCCTACTTGCGTTGTCTGTCTGAGTAACTCATTGTCCTTTAGAAAAATATACTATCCATTCAGAAACTAACTCGTCATCTGCATTATGTATTTTATAACTCTCTTGAATGATTTTTTTTAATAGCTTTTTCTCAGGACTGAGCTATGGCTTACAGATCTGCAATCCAGGAATTGCCATTAGTGGCAACCCTTGATTCCTTTATATAATCGCTATTATTTTAATAATCCCTTTCATTGCTTCTCAGCACAGAGCATTCAGATACAATGCACACTTGTTACAGGTTTCAGAGACAAGGCAGTGTTTGGGCTCATTGTGAAAGGTGCTGAGCACCTAGACCCCAGTCTAAAAAGATGCTTTAGTGCAAGCTTCATTTTAAATTGACTTCAACTGGATTACTCAGATGCTTAAAGTTAAACATATGCTTAAGTGCTCTGCTGGATTGGGAGCAGAGTGCTCAGCACCTTGCAGGATTGAGGCCTAGGTGAGCAAAACACTGCCGTAAATCAATACTAATATTAATACAATATTAATGTAAACAATATAACCGTTTTCCTCATAGGTTTAATGAACCACCAAAATGGTATCACCAAAAATTCTTTTTGTAGCATATAAGTCTAGTCTCCTGTGGTTGTAATACTTTGGTCTACTTTTGGTTCTTGGGTTTAGTATGTGGTGACTGGGTGGTGTTGGTTGCCCGTGATACACTGATCTAGTCAGACTTCCTGTATCTCAACCTTTCCAGACTACTTTACCCCTTTCAGGAGTCTGATTTGTCTTGCGTACCCCAAGTTTCATCTCACTTAAAAACTGCTTACAAAATCAGACATAAAAATACAAAAGTATCACAGCACACTATTACTGAAAAATTGCTTACCTTCTCATTTTTACCAGATAGTTATAAAATCAATTGGAATATAAATATTGTACTTACATTTCAGTGTATATCATATAGAACTGTATAAACAAGTCATTGTCAGTATGAAATTTTAGTTTGTACTGACTTTGTTAGTGTTTTTTATCTAGCCTGTTGTAAAGCTAGGCAAATATCTAGATTAGTTGATGTAGCCCTGGAAGACTTCTGTGTACCCCCAGGGGTACATGTTCCCCTGGTTGAGAACTAGGGTTGCCAGGTGTCTGGTTTTTGACTGTAATGCCCAGTTGAAAATGGACCCAGCACTGCTGACCGGGCCACTAAAAGTCCAGTCAGCAGCACAGCAGGGCTAAGGCAGACTCCTTGCCTGCCCTGGTTCTGCGCAGCTCCCAGAAGCAGCCGGCATGTCCGGCTCCAAGGCACAGGGGTGGCCACTGGGGTTCCGCGCGCTACCCACACCCGAGCACCAGCTCCGCAGCTCCCATTGGCTGGGAGCTGTGGGGACTGTGCCTGCAGGCTGCATGAAGAGCCCCGCTGGCCCCTCTGCCTAGGAGCTGGACATGCCAGCCGCTTCCGGGAGCTGCCTGAGGTAAGTGCCGTCTGACCAGAGCTCGCACTCCTCACCCTATCCTGCATCCCAATGCCCTGTCCAAGCTCTGAACTCCCTCCCACACTCCAAACCCCTCAGCCCCAGCCTGGAGCCCCCTACTGCACCCCAAACCCCTCATCAATAGCCTCACCCCAGAGCCTGCACCCCTAACTGGAGCCCTCACCCCCTCTTGCATCCAAATCCCCTGCCCCAGCCTGGAGCCCCCTCCTGCACACTGAACCCATCATTTCTGGCCCTACCCTGGAGTCTGTACTCCCAACCCAGAGCCCATACCCCCTCCTGCACCCAGGGCCGACTCCAAGCACCAGCGAAGGAAGCAGGTGCTTGGGGCGGCCAATGGAAAGGGGCGGCACGTCCGGGTCTTCAGCAGCAATTTGGTGGTGAGTCCCTCAGTCTCTCTCTTCCTCTTTGAGCTGCCGCTGAAGTGCTGCCAATCAGCGTTATCTTTTTTTTTTTCCCGCTTCGCCGCTTGGGGTGGCAAAAAAGCTGGAGCTGGCCCTGTCTGCACCACAGCCTGGTGAAAGTGAGTGAGGATGTGGGAGAGCGAGTGACAGAGAGAAGTGGGATGGAGTGAGTGGGAGGTGGGCCCTTGGAGAAGGGGTGGAGCAGGGGGCAGGGCAAGAGTGTTCAGTTTTGTGTGATTAGAAAGTTGGCAACCCTATGAGAACCACTGGACTAGATCTGGTGATCCCTTCTGGCCTTAAACTCTGACTCAGTGAAGTGGTGAACTATTTATTCTCGCTGCAACAGCAGCTGCTTTTTGTTGCCAGCGGAACCACTGGAGTTGTTTCCCTTCCCTCCCCCAACTCCTAAGTGCTACCTCTCTCTGGTGCCAATTAGCTTCATTTCCCCTCTTTTTGGATGATATTAATACCTCTCTAGTTAGAGAGGTGTGAAATAAGATGTTACAATATTGTGGGGGGTTCCAAAGAGGATGGAGCTAGGCTGTTCTCAGTGATGACAGAACAAGAAGCAATGGTCTCAAGTTGCAGTGGGGGAGGTCTAGGTTGGATATTAGGAAACATTATTTCACTAGGAGGGTGGTGAAGCACTGGAATGGGTTACCTAGGGAGGTGGTGGAATCTCCATCCTTAGAGGTTTTTAAGGCCCGGCTTGACAAAGGCCGGGCTGGGATGATTTAGTTGGGGTTGGTCCTGCTTTGAGCAGGGGACTGGACTAGATGACCTCCTGAGGTCTCTTCCAACCCTAATATTCTATGATTCTACATGGCTACTACTAGGCAAGGAATTTACCCTATTGTAGTTCTTTGCCACTACTTTCTGGTTGGTGATACTCCACGCATGGGCCCTGTGTTGGCATCCTCCTCTTTATCTACATCAAAAGTGAATGACACTTCTGCAGAATAACCCCCCTCTCCAGATTCTGGGAGGTCGTTGTCATCCTCTACAAGGACAACATGCTCACCAGCCCTAGTCTCTAACATGTGCTCCCCTGTCCTTAATTGCCCACTTGCAGTTGGGAGGTGCCTAATAATGGGAAAGCTACAGTACACTGCATCTCCTAACCGGGCCTATATCAAATGGTAGCTGCTAGTAACTGTACCCCTTCTAGAGGCATTTAGTTTCTGAATGTATGATCTGTGCCGCTGCTAGTGCTACAGGACTTCTTCTGTGTGGGAGGCTGGGAGCAATTCATCAGGTCCTTGGGAGAACTGTGGGACCTATGTCTAGAATAGCTCTCATGCCTCAGATGAATATAAGAGCCCTCTCATCTTCAAAAGGTTGTTGTGTTCTCTCATAAAACTGTATACCAAGGGACATAACTGTCAGAGATTCAAATCCAGGAAGTTCCTTGAGTCTATATTTAGAGTGGTGTTTAGTAGGGCAGTAATGTATGGCAGATATCTATATCTTTTCCCTAGCTTGTGCATTATCAAAAGAATGGTCTGCTAAGTGTGAAATCTTCATTTTCTGTGATGGTTCAAGAGCGAGAACATAGCTTGAGTGTTGGATCCCAGGTTGGGTTTGCAGAAGTGGTGGGCTAGGAAACACACATACACACACACACATATACATATATACAGTTTTAATTTGACAATTGAATAAATTTGCTCTAGAATCATTGAAACATGTTAAACGTGGATCTATGCCATGACACATTGTCATTTTTCATAGAACAATAATACTGGAAAAGTAACAGTAGTTGCTTTATTTGTATATTTATTTTGTACTGTCTTCAGATATACAAAGGAAGCACGTGAATCCAAAATCCTGAACTCTACTTTGGAGAGGCATGACATTTTACTTCAATAAATATTTATTGCCTCTTTTTTCCAGCAGGTGGCGCCTGAGAACCTGAAATGCAAACTCTAGTATTGATATTAAATTCAAGTTTGTGTATAAAGTGCATCCTTGAGACTTTTGCCTTGGTGGTAACAATATAGCAGTTCTAACACATGTGGCTCAAAGCAAGAATGATCACAACTCATCAAAAATAGAACTTGTTCCTAATATTTTATTTCTTGGAAGCTATAAATGAAACTAAGTAGAACAACAGTCAATACCCTCCCTTTATTTCCCTAAAAGGTGTTGATTCAGAAAAACACTTTAAATACTGTCCTTAAAGGCTTATATGCTATCTTGAATAGGGATTTTTCCTAGTTTGGGACCTAACTCCTCAATAACAAAACTATATTATATATATATATAATAACAACCCATCACAATTAATGAAATGAAGTACTTCTTCCACATGGGAGTGGAAATGGCCAGTTTTTCCTTTATCCAACAGCCAACACTATAACTCAATTACCTTCTTTCAAACATTGTTGTAGGGAAGGCATTTCAAACAAGTTACAGGAAAGCACAGTAGAATTTCAGTTAATAGTGAAGTTCTTGTTTGTTAATTTAATCTAATAGGGCTATATCCTAACTAATGGGACCTGGTGATTGTAGTAATGATTGAACATACACTGAATAATGTGTCATGGTTCAGGTTTCAGAAGCTTGGCAGAAGTACACTTCCATGAACTTCCTATTCTGTGAGCTTATATTTACTGTCTCTAAGTGCCTAGCAATTCCTTCCACCATATTTTAGTATGTGTTTCTAAAGACATTTTACAGTTATTTAAAATATTCAATGACAGCTAGAGATAGAAAGTTAATTTTACTCCTCTTAGGTCATTTCTGTTATTACTTTCAATAAAAACATTGGAAGGGGAAACAAGATCTCCTTGTGGCATATACATTTAATAAACCTCAAATACAGTTGCTAAAAATTAATTACACTAATTTTCAAATAGAGAAAATGACTTAAAAATGTGAAATAAACTCTTAATGGGTCCTAGACCCTTATTAGACCAGCTGCCACATTCCAGAAGAAACTTCTGCTGTGGATTCTATTCTATTCAGTTTCTTATGACCTTCAGGATAATATTTTACCCCTGTGGCCATGGAGCCTACTGAGGCCTTGGCTACACTGGCGCTGTACAGCGCTGCAACTTGCTGCGCTCAGGGGTGTCAAAACGCCCCCCCCCCCGGCGCAGCGAGTACAGCACTTTAAAGCTCCAGTGTAATCAGAGCCTGCAGTGCTGCACGCTCGCTCGCAGAGCTGCAAGCTATTCCCCTTGGAGAGGTGGAGTACATACAGCACTGCGAGAGAGCTCTCGCAGTGCTGGCGGCGTGACTACACTTGCGCTTCACAGTGCTGCCGCAGCAGCGCTGGGAAGTCCCGAGTGTAGCCAAGGCCGACTGGGAAAGTCCTATGGCTAGGTATTACAAACACACTTTAAATGAAGTTGTAGCCCCTATTATTTAATATCATTACAAATGGACTCCTGTACTGAGCACTGAGATAATTCATGGTAAAAGTGGGTGGGCTGTTCCTTGCAAACTCAGTTATTAATGGAGATGCTTCAAAGGAATTCTTCTTAGACTACATTTGTTTGAGCTAAACCCAGGTATTTTTGTCTGTACCCATTATCCCTTAGGTCACAAAGGGTGAGTATATTCCCTGATCCCTGGTTATAGCCTCCTGGCCAGCTTCTCAAACTCTGGCTTCTTGCCTGATGGTTGTAATGTTGGGAACCGGAAGTGAGGAGGCATAACGCATGGGGAATATATTCTGAAAATTAAGAGCAGTGAGAAGCAGGCTTCACACCTAGCAATTGCCCCAGCCTGTGCTGTCTGCCTGGCTGCTTAAACTACACTCCTCCACAGCCTAATAACTGTATTTGTGTCTCCTATCCCTAGTAGGTACTATACTTATTTTCATAAACACCAGATTTTGAGAGGGGTGCCCAGCTGGCTGTGCACATGCACAAAAATCTGATTTACCCATGGACGTCTGCCATGTATACTGATATGCTAGGGGCACACAATTAACCCTCCATGCCTAACTGTGAAGATCTGGCCCTATAATATTACAGCAGGATTTGAAATGGATGCAATCCAATACAGGAGGTCTGGTTGTCTCATGTCTGTATTAAGGGTCAAACCACACATCAATGAATCCTTTTCCCATTTCCTCCTACCCCTGAAAAAGAAGATACAACCTACCAGCCCTCCTTGCAGGGGGAGAGGAGTAATTGTCTTCTGCCTTTCCATGCTCCAGAAAGTGCTGCTGTATCAAGACCTCCTTCTTCAGAATGGAAAAACAAATATGCAGATAATGGGCTCTCACCACCCTTGCAACCGATCTAGTCACTTACACCTGTGCCAAGTGGGTATAAAACATTAACATGTCTAAATGGCAGCATTTTACACGTACATACCATAGGTGTAGATGTGACGCATCAGGCAATGGTAAATAAGGCCCATTGTCTTTTAATAGGGTTCTGAAGGCAGCTCATACTCCACAGAGAGGTGTCAATATGAGCTATAATATTGAATTAACATATGTTACAAAAAAGTAAATGCTTCAGGAGTGAATGACCAAAAAATCTAAACCAAACAAATAAAATAACCCCAGTGAGGGCTGCCAGTGAATTTAATGAAAGTAGGACTGGAAAATGTCCCTCAAGCCCCACACCATCCCTGAAAGGCAATAGCTGCCAAAAATCCCATTTGCGGCCCCCTCTCTGTTATCAAAATATCTACAATATGCATTCATGGCTCAGGCCAACTATAGCACACAGATTCTTAAAATAAAAGTTAATAAATCTCAAATTAAATATAACCTTCTTACCAAGTAATACATAGTATATTTTGATGCACAACTGAAATTTCAAGTCTACCGCAAGTCCCAGAAGCATGCATTCTCTAAATGAACGCATTCCAGCAAATACCAAACAAAAATAACTTCTCAATAGAAGTCTCTTGGGCTAAGCAAAATACCAACCCCCCGAGGACAATCATGCAGGAGAAAGTTAGTAAATAACTCATCGTAAGCTCCAACTTCTTCCATGGATGCAGCCAATAACCATCATACATGGATGGTGGTGAGAAAGGCAATGATTATTTTCATCTTCTCTGTGTGACAAATTCCTTTGCTCTCCAGATTAAATGAAATAAAGTCCTCCACTGCATCTGGTATAATAAAGTTATGCTGTTACCCTCCTCCAGGCCAGATGAGGCAATCAGAAACGGACACTTTTCCCTTGCAGCTGCTGCTGCTTCTTTTGATCAAAACTGCTCTGTGTTGTTAGTGACTGTAAATCTGAAGAGGGAAGTATTTTTAGGAGATGTACTAGACATGTATCACCCTTGCTAGTAAGCATTCAAGACATTCTCTATGCTTTTTTTTTCTTTCTTTCTTGCATTTCCCAAGTACATATGAGAATCTAGGATGTTGATCCTTTTTTAGAGGGTTTGGAGGTTTTCTGTAGCAAAGGAATGGTGTGCTTGTTCAGTGTACAGAATATCATGAACATTATTCAAGCAAATGACTCCATAATTAAGGATCATACATTTGCAAGCCCATCAGAATTGTGATAGATCTTGATGGATCTTATGTTATTGGGACCAGCCCTGGATCTATTCACCTGCCCACCAATCAAGTCCATAAAGAGACTGAACAATGTCTATGCTGTCAAGCCATCAGAATCCTTAAGGATTCTAGTAAAATTAAAACGATTGGGCCTGAATATATTTTGCCCCACCAGTCTTTTCCAATTGTTTTGTCAAGTTTTGGTTCTTGTTTAGATGCTTGGGCTCTCCACAATCCTTTAAATAACTGACATTATGTTCTAGATAATGAATTCTCCAGGCAACATTTTGAAACTCAGTCTGCACATCAATTTAAGTTCCAAGGCAATTTCATTACACTGTTTCATGGTATAATGACTGATTCTTACTCTAATTTGAGAAAGTGGTATTATAGTTGTTTGTTCTACTGGAAAAGAGTTTGGGAAACCAGGACCACAGAGATTAAGCATCTGAGTTGGTCTTTTATCCAGGCAGTTTCCTATTAAGATTTGCTTCATCATGGCTGTGCAAAAGGTTCATCTGGAGCCCTAAAGCTACCAAATCAGCTAGGGCCACAAATACTCAGCACAGCTGGCATGTACAAAAGTAAAAGGGGTTCCCCAAGGATGGGATAGGCAGGGGTGGAATGGGAAAGAAGGCTTTCTGGGAGATCTGAATTCTAAGGAGCCATTAACTCCAAATTAACAAGCAGGCTTGGTCTAATGTCAGTATCCATGACTCAACGCTGCACGTTTGTTTCCTATAACCCATGTAAACTGAGATTCAGCCCTTGCCATCATTTAATGGAGCAAAATTGTATGTAGTTTTGAGAAAGCTATGAATGCAAAAAATAAAGAGTAATCCCATTACAATGAGGGGGCTAGGGGGCCTCCTGGTGTGACATGCTGGTATCTGCCTCCTTCTTGCTAGTGTTCTTTTGACCTTAGAGAGACTGAATGATCCTGGTTAAGCCTGATTACTATTGTTACATCATCAAGAAGGACTTTTTCCATGATAAGAAGTATCTGAGACTCCTGTTTCTTTTAGGTCTACTAGGTCTAGGCCTTAAAAAGCCCATACAATGAAACACTGAAGTTTTCTGTGCCTCCTTGGAAGTCATTCTTCAACCTCTGTGTTCCTACCTACTCGATCTTGGATGTCCCGAAGTCCCTTTGGGATGTAGCAAGGTTCAATGACTAGGGCATAGGCCTAATAGCCATGAGGTTTGGATTCTAGTCCTACTTCTGCCAATGGCCTTCTTAAGCAAGACACTTAATCTTCCTATACCTCATTTTCCCTATCTATATTCTTGCTAGGCATAATACAAACACATATTCCTTGCCCTGAAGGGCTTGCAATCTAAATACACAAGCGACACAAAGGAAGTATTCTCCCCATTTCACAGAGGGGGAACTGAGACACAGAAAGATTAAGCGATTTGCCCTCGATCACAATGGAAGTCTGTAGCAGAGCTGGGAGGTTAACTTAGATCTCCTGGCTATTTAGATAGTGTCTTAACCACAAAACCACATCTCCTGATATCTGTAAAATTATACTTAATTTTGTAAAGTGCTTTGGTGAAAAATATATGTAAATATTATAACTATCCTCCCTGTTGAGTTAATGGTGGATGCTTTCTCTTATCTTCTACAGAGCCAGCAGTAACTAATCCATTTGGTTTCTGGTTGTGAATACACAGGTTTCTTCCTATTCTAGAAATATATCAGCTGATGAGATTCCTCTTCACAACCCTCCAGGATATTGTAAGACACATGCAACTCGCTCTTCTAGGTCAAGAATAGTGATAACTCTTTCTACTCAAGAAATGGGTCTCAGTAGTCAGTTTCAACAATTATTCTACGTCTTTTTCAACACTTGTGCCACCCTCGGCTTTTAAGAGCACTAGCAAAGGTGCTCAGTGCAACAAAGTGTTTTGGAAGTCAAAGTATACAACTAAAAGCAACAGTAGAAAATAGAGAGGTGGTCAAGCCATTATAATTCAGACCTGGATCCAACTGCTGCAAAGCCTCAGGGTGTTCAGATTAGTGTTTTGCTTTCAAAGTTGAACAGGAGAAACTTACTACTTACTGGGGCTGAGTCCCTTTTTTAATTGGTGTGAACTGGGGAGTAATGCCACCGACCTCAGTGGGGCTGTGCTTCTGTAAAATTGGTGTAAATGAGAAGCGAATCATTTATCTTCATTTATATAACTCAATCCTATTCTTTATTAAGGAAACTAAGAGGGAATTAGTCATGCTCTGGGAATGCCTGTTCTCTCTCTCTTTCTTCACTTGCACCTTATTGACTGCATAGTTTTTGCTGTTAAAGATAACTCATTAGTATATAATCGCTATAGAATTAAACAATAGAAAATTGAATCTCCATGTTTTGTTGATTTTCTATTAGAGGAGATTCTTTCCTTTTTCATACTATAAAATTGGGTTTATGTCAAGCTATTTTAGTGAACCTGTAATAAAAAACAGAAAAACATCTCCCTCAAAAAGTTTTTGCTAGAGCCCTGTTAAGATAATGGTTAAGGTCTGGAAAACTCAGAGGAACAGACTTTTTGTTTCCAAGGTGCAGAAAAGTCAAGTCCCTTGTGATTTACAGGGTTAGAGATTTTCATCATGGGACTTAACCAGATGCAAAAAGTCAGCCTTACTTGTTCCAAATTTTACTCCTTTTTAAAATCTACTTGACTGCAGCTGAAGGTTGTGGATACATTCAGGATATATCCTGACTTCATTGAACCATCCACTGAAATATCAGCACAAAAGGAAGCAAAGGGTTTGATTCATATGAAATCAATCTTTTCAAAGCATTTTTACTGTAACATATTACAAAACATATCAGATTAATGGAAAAATACAGTTGTTCCTTTTCTATTTTGTTATCAAACAGGCAAAACCTAAGCCCAGGCAATTAACAATACAGTTAAACATACTGGATGTATGAATTCTCATCAACATTCAAAACCACAAATGCCTGAAATGAGATAAGAACATAAACATAAGGAAAGGGGATATAAGAGAAGGACTGAGTAGCAATTGATAATACATTTGTATTTAAAAGTCTTCTGATATCCTTTTCTCTCTCTCTCTCTGTCTCTCTCTCTTTTCACCCTGATCCCTTCCTCTCAAATTAACCTATATCAAATAATTATTTTGTGGGGGTGTTCTGAGATAATTACATACCATCAACATATAAAAGCTGTATCAGCCCAGGTTTTCAACAGAGTTTCAATGGGACAATTCGTGCCTAAAGTTAAGCATATACATAAGTCGTTGCAGGATCAAGGCCTAAATAAATGGCCTGATTTTCTAAAGTGCTGAGCACCCAGCAGTTCCTATTGAAAATTGTATTTGTTAGTTAGCCCAGCCAGCAGATGGATTTTGTGTGTGCAGAGGAGGGAAAGGAGACTAAAATGATTAACAGACAACATGAATGGTCCTTCAGTTCAAAGCCATTTTATGCAAGTTTAGTGGAAAATGATGATTAGCTACAATTTTCAGTCCAATTTAAACTTAACACAAACATAACTGGTGACAACAATTTTTTCTTAATTTTTTTTCTCCCATAAGTTTTTAGTTCAAATTATCCTTTTTATGGTGGAGAGAAGTGTACTTTAATGATCAACTTGTAGAAAATGTCTTTTCTGGCACAGATTTTTGTCATTCTTTCCCCTTGTGGGCAATAGAATACTACAGGACTTTCAGCATAAATGGAATATTTAAAGCACAATGAAAGGACATAGCAGATAAAAGCCATATAAAATTTATAAAAATACTAAGTTACATCTTATGTTTCCACTATATCTCTTGTAAGAACAATGAACTTCAAAGCAAAATTCTACAATATTATTTTCTACTTATAAACATAAGTCTAATGAGTCTGCTATTGATTAGTTACAGATTGCTATAAGTATATGAACTTTGCTTTTTTTCCTGCCATTAACATTCCTAACTTTTAACATGCATTTAAATACATTAAACATTTGGATAGTGTGCCAAACTCCCCAAACTACCTATTTCTTCAAAAGTCTGCACTAGTCTAATCTCTGACAAATAATATTAATTCTTAAAACTATCTAACTATTGTATGAGTATCATGTGCTACATTTTAAAAACTTCTTAAATCATTTATCTGTGAAAGTTGTTTTGATATGTCATGTTTTAAGGGCTATTGTTAACTTAAAAACCACACTTCTGTCTGAATTTTTTTATCTACAATTTTACAGTAGCAATCTAAGGGCTAGATCTTGGCTTTTCCACAGACCTGAAGTATGGAGCGGTATTGAAACTACCTCTTAAACTCCTCTGTGGCTGCGTAGTTCCAGGGGCAATCTAGCTTCTTTGTATGTAGTCAGATTCACTGTTTTGTCTATAGATCTGTATACTAGTAATCAGTCAGTTTTCCTTGTTGTTGGTTTAGGTCTTTCATACATTAGCAAGTAAGAGAAAAACATTTTTAAAAATAGGAAATTGATTGTACAACAACAAGGTAAATTGTCTTGCAGACTTGGGATGCATGTAGTATCTGTAACTAATTTTAACCCATGAAAAAAATTACTTGTTTTCAAATTGATAGTGTCCCTTGAGCTATGCTTATTATGTGGAAATATTTATTTGCACATGTATGCATAGTGTATACATCTGTACTTACAGTGCTGCATATCATCTATATATGTGCACATATGTAGATATTCATAAATATGTATGCAGAGTATATAAAAGTGAGAATTACAGAGGTAAATTAACATATGAGACATAAAGCTACACAGTTTGTGGGGCTTCCAAACATCGTTTAGAAACCACAGAAGTGAAACTATATTATACTGAGTATATCTTATAAGTACTATATAATATACTGACCCTACAAAAAGACTACAAACATTTAGGTAGGTAAGTTTAAGGTTTGCTAGATTAGATATAACATTTGCAAACACGGTGAAAGGAATGTTCTATACTGTCCAGAACAAAATACTATCCAGAATACATACATCAACAATTCAAAAATCCCAAAAAGAAACTATTTATGGTCATAAAAAGTATTTCAAAACAGGAAAGGAAATTACAGATTGTGAAGTCATTAAATTCTGAATGAATAAGGCATCCCGAAAGTACACGATTAAAAAATCTTTTAGGGATATGACAAGGGGTTAAGAATGTTGCTTATTATCCCACTTGGAACAACAGTAGAATCTCCTATTAACTCAATAAAATATCTCTTTGTGTGTCTTAGGCAAAGTGTTGCTGAGAAAGAGCTATATAACATTGTCATATGTGAATTTTAAGTGGACATCACTCCAGTTTTAAGCCTATGTGATTTATCTTATCTAAATTTGCAATTAAATAACTTTGTACTATTATCCCGGGAAATTGAGCTGGCAGGGATTAATGTGTGTGGTCACAAAAGTTTGCCTCAAAGAAGTTATTTGGAGAATCATGAAGGCTGACTGATGACTTTGTGTATGAGACATAGAGGAGAAGAGAATTAACCATACTTTCATGAGCAATTATATATCTGAAAAGGCATTATTGGAAGTGGGTGCTTAAAGAGAATATTGCTTAAATATCAGTGCATGTTTGGCGACAGGAAGAACCATTGGTTTGGCAGAAATGGTGTTTGAAAAGGAATGTGCTTTTGTTTTGTTGTTGAGTGGATTTCACACAAAGAAAATAAGTATCTTGGTCTGATCTGGAAGATGAAGTCATCCCAAATGTTAATTGAGACTTGACATGTGAAACTACAAAGCCAAGAAGGGCTTCGGGATAAAGAAGTTTTATTGGTTACAAATGGGCACTGGATGTGAGACTGAATAGTGTACTAACAGGCTGAAACAGACTACTTTACGCTATGAAAGAAAAGAACAAGTTTTTCCGTCATACTGCAGGTAATGTTTCAATGTTCTGTACCACGTGTTATTAACAGGGAACAATGCCTTTGGTAGTATTCATTTTGGCATATATATATATTTTTTTTACTTCTATTGTTTGATTTCCCTCCCTCTCTATTTCTGTACAATTGCCAAGACAACCTGAGCTGAGACTTGGAAACCATAACTAAAATAGTTAGTGACAGACACCTCAAAAAGGTTTCATTCTGATCTTGTGAGGCAGAAACAGGAGGAGTAGGCTATGGTTTTAATGATGGCCAGGAAGGTTCTGGCAGGCAGCAGGGAGAGGTGGCATACAGAAGGGATTCAGTGGAGCTGCAACATCTGGTAAACCAGAATCACCTGACAGTCAATGCAGGCATCTTGCCAGTTGCACATCTAAGATCTTAGGAAGCTGACCTCCTCTCCTCTGCACCTCCCAGAGTGGAGTAGTGGTGCTCCTTTTTGGTAGCCTTAAAAAGCCAACAAGTATTCACAATGTACTCTGTAGAAACAGGTCAGCTTGTGCCACAATAGCCCGAGGAGCATAGAGAACAAGGGTCAAAGGTTTCCTGGAGGATGATGGGAGAAGACATGATAGAAGGGATCCTGACTGGGATCCATTAAGACAATGAAAATTGTATGTGCCTGATGCATAAACATTTTATTGGGAACTATGGTGTGGAAGAATGTATGTTCCTGCCATGTACAATTTTCCAGCCACTATCAATTTTCTTTTTCATGGCTCCTGATGTTACCTTTTTCAAAAGAAT
The DNA here is from genome assembly GCF_013100865.1 of Trachemys scripta elegans. Lineage (NCBI taxonomy): Eukaryota > Metazoa > Chordata > Testudines > Emydidae > Trachemys > Trachemys scripta. The sequence continues at coordinate 30,646,784 of NC_048302.1, read as the reverse complement.
ATTTCACACATTTTTTAACAACTTACAGTTAAGGCTACTACAGTAAATAAAGTTACTAAAAGTTGAAAAAGTATGGAACTGACCAGAGACAGTAATTTACAGATATATTTTATTACTATTATAGCACACACATCCTTTCCAATAATATAAGAAAATTCACATTACACATTCCTGTAACACCTTCACTTCTAATCCTTTGCCAGAACTGATATTTGTAAAGGAGTATGTTTTGTTTTATTTTAAACAAGTGGAATTCACACACAAGAATAAACTAATTTGATCTGATCTGAAAGATGAGGTAGTTCCAAATGCTAATTTAGGTAATATAGTTGTTCAGCAATTCATATAAAATGTAGTTGTATAAGGAGAATAAATAAACAAACTATAACGTGTTTGGTAACATACTCTACAGATTAAAGTATCTTAGTGATGTAAATGTTAAAGGATGGATGTGAAATGCTTGGTAAATGTCTTTATAAGATTTTTAAATTGCCTTGATATGTTTCAGTCACTCAGTAAGAATTAAGGCTGTTAAGATGACTTTTCATGTCTATTTTATTGGTAAACAAATGTAGGAACTGTAAGGATAAGACTTTTTCCACACTTTTTATACTTTAAAATTGTTTTTGATGTTCTTGTTATGTATTTTGAATAAGGATTGTGTTTACAGTAATCTTAACTGTAAATCAACTAAATTTGTGGGGATTATGGAGAGGAAGTAGCTTCTCTATAATTAGGCTGTAACTTATTCCCATTGTAAAGTTTTATGTCAGCTATCCTCTACAACTATGGCATGAAAAATTGGTTTGGCTCAAAAATTGCCACATTTACTCAGGAACCAAAGGAAAAATGTTTTTATATTACCCTGATTTGAACTTAAACTTTTGTCTCACATTTGTCTTCCTCCAGGTAAAAAATGGTTTGTTGTTGTCCGTTCAGACTTTCAATTTAGATGAATTTTCTCATGTGCCAGTTATACATAAAGAAAAATACTTTTTAGTTAAAGTTATGCATGGTTTTTGTTATGGACAGTTCAGTATAGAGAATGCATAACTGCATTGCAGTGGGGGGAGTGTTTGAAACTGGAGGTTTTGGATGCTGAGTGAGGAACAGCTGGGGCTTTTGGTATCTGGGAAGGTGTAGAAGTGACTTAGAATTGGGGGGTAAAGCAAATTAACATCTCTGAAATGATCAGCAGTGAAATAGTTAACTATGGAATGTGGTCGATCACACCTCTCTTAGATTTATTGTTTCAGACAGTTTGCCAACTCAAGCAGACATCACCTTATTGGTTTGCACTCAGAACATATTGGAAGGCTTTCATAGTCACCATAAAAACAAATTTTGTAAATGAAGGCTTAGTTTTCTGATGACTATATTGCAGCAGGAGTTCTTTTCTCTGGAACCATGAGCACAAGACCGTAAGCTTTTATACCTGAACAGGGTTTGTATTTTTTATTTTTCATCTCCTTGTATTATCTCCCCCTACAATAGCTACAAACCAACTAGACTTCACATCCCTCTCTTCCCACTAGGAAACAGAATTATCAGGATATCCTTAGAGTTGCTAAGACTGTATAATACAATGAATAGTTCCAGAAGTATATGATCCACCCTTGAAGTTATGGTAGATTTTTAACAACTTCCAAATGATCATTTTCTACCCAGTTATATCAATGCAAATCCTCTCATTTCACTGGTGTTTGGGTGTAAAAGAGAGCAAATTTTAGCCCAGACGATACATTTTTATTTCCCTTTTAAAACCATGTATTTTTTAACTGATTGACTGGAGGGAGTTTAAAGAGGACATGTTACTACTTAACTGCATTGCAATAAATACAGACTTTTTCAAGTTCTCTTTCATTCAGATTGGTCTGGATCTCACTAGCCTAGTTTATTTTTGATTATAGAAATTTATTTCAGTGAAATCATTCCTTTATCAGCAGGATCTGTCCACATTTGGTTAAATTAAATAGCTTAAGAAACCACAGTGTTTTTTCCCCCAATTGCTTTGATCAAAGTCACATTTAAAAAAATGTTTTATTGAGAATTGAGCTGGATCTCATTAATACAGAAATGATTATATTAAAGTCTTTAACATTTAACTATGACAGTACACTAGCCAGTCCCAGCTTCAATTTGACTGCAAGAAAGGACCATCTTTCTAAAAATCACCTTTGCTGCTGTTTGCTGTGTGTGCACATGACCCAGAGGCTTCAGCTTGCACTTTCTTTCCATTATTCTCTTGATGATAAATTCAGCAGTGACTATTTTTTCCTTTGTTGGTTTCTCCTAAGGTTTTAGCTCTTGGCAGATATAGCAGGCAGGTCAAAGATCAAAAGATATAACACTGGCACTCCATCATGTAACTTCAGATATTAAAGCAGGTAGCTTTACATTGGCTCCACCAAGACAGATCAAGAAAGTTTCAAAACAACTTTCCATAGGGTCTGACTTACCTCACTCACATGTATAAATCAAGAGTAACTCCACTGACCTTCAGTGGCATTATCAGTGTGAAACTGGTGTGGGCCTGATTTTTCACCTACACTAAGCATATTTACATATCACTCTGGCAGCGTAAAGTGGGTATAAACTTATATTATGCTCATTTTAAGGTACTTTTACTACCAGAGCTGTATAAAGAGGCCTTTGTATAGAAAAGAATCAGGTCTGTGTGAGATCAGAATAAGGCCCATAGTTTGGGTTGTCGGGTTGTCAGGTGACACCCGGTCGAAAAGGGACCCTGGCAGGTCTGGTCAGCACCGCTGACTGGGCCGTTAAAAGTCCTGTTGGTGCAGGACTGGCAGGCTCCATACCTGGCTCTGCGCGGCTGACGGGAAGCAGTGGCAGGGATATATCACCTTTTCCCGGCAGCTGCCTGAGGTAAGCGCTGCCTGGAGCCTGCACTCCGACCCCCCCCTCACACCTCAACCCCTTGGCCCAGCCCAGAACCCCCTCCCACATTCTGAACCCCTTGTCCCTGGCCCCACCCCAGAGCCCGCACCCCCAGCTGGAGCCCTCTCCCCAGCTCGGATCCCCCTCCCACACCCTGAACCCCTCATTTCTGGCCCCATCCCAGAGCCTGCACCCCCAGCTGGAGCCCTCAACCTCTACTGCACCCCAACCTCTTGCCCCAGCCCATTGAAAGTGAGTGAGGATGGGGGAGAGTGAGCAACAGAGAAAGGGAGGATGGAGTGAGTGGGGGCAGGGCCTCAGAGAAGGGATGGGGCTAGGGTGTTCGGTTTTGTGCAATTAGAAAGTTGGCAACCTTACCCATAGTTGTTAGTTAATACACCTCTTTAGCTACAGCTCCATATTCCCCCCACCCCCTGACTTGTGCAAAACTGATGCAAGCATTCTATAGACTTGTGAAGATTTTCTTAAACTCAGGGTCAGATTCTGCAAACCTCTATTCCTGCCCATAGTCACATTCAAATAATCTATGATGATGGGTTTCCAGGACTGGGCCTTCAGTTTAACCTGAGCTGTTTAGATTGCAGACTACACAAAATGTATGCATAAGTAGCCAAGGTTTGTATTAGAGCTAGGCCTGAGCTGAGAAGTTCAGATTAATGTTTGAACCCAAACTTCAGGGGTTTTCAGATCTGGGATTCTGGTTTGGATTTATTTCTAGTATCCACCTTGATATATAAGGGCTTGTCTACACTACCAAATGTTGTTGACAAAACTTATGTTGACACCCAAAAGTTGACAAAACAAAAATCACCAAAGTGTTCACACTTGCTCCCTTTGTTGACAGATCATGTTCACGTTGGGGACACCATCATCAACAGGGTGCGCAATGCACCGTGGGTATGTATCCCACAGTGCAGTGTTGTGGAAAGGAAGAGCTGATCGCTGCGCATCTTGGGATTCTCTCCCAGTTCTCTCACAGCCCCCTCAGCTGCTGAGAGCAGCATCATGAGTAGCTGTGTGAGCTCTCCCTGCTGAGGAATGGCAAAGCAGCACAGCAGTCTGTCCCCCTCCCCCTGCAGCAGCAGTCTACCTGCTGGCCGCTATGTTCCTAGTGCCGGGCAGGACAGGAGCATTCCAATGATTTGTTTGTTCCCCAAACGGAGCAGCACACAGATACTTCCAGGAGCTTTGAAAGCGGAGGGGCACATGCCTGCAGGGCAGCAGAGATCAAAATACTGAGCAGAGCAATCAGGGCAGGCATTGTGGGATACCAGCGGAAGACAGTTCTGTTGACAAAACAATCAGCAGTGTCTACACTGGCTCTTTGTCGACAGTAAAGGGAGGGGAAAAGACAAAAGTCTCTCACGGGAGTGGAAGTTTTTTGTCGCCAAAACTGGGCATTTTTCGCCACAAAAGTCCCATTGTAGTGTGTACTCTCTTGATGTTTTGTTGCCAAAAAGTAGTTTTTGGCGACAAAACTTGCCAGTGTAGACAAGCCCTAAGACTAGTTTCTTACTCCTCTACACTGCTCAGGCAGCACAAAGAAACTGGAATCTGCTTGCAGCTAGACAGCTGAGAATTCTGGTTGGGAGTGGGTGAGAGTGGGAGGGAAGAGAACTCCCAAGGGGTATAAAGGCAGTGGAGCCTCCCTCTTCGGGAACAGCCCCTCTATTCCTGGCTTAGGAGGCATGCTGAAGGTGGAGAGCAGGTGGGTATGGCAGAATGCGGTATCTAAGCTTGCTTTTGGCTCCTTAGGGACTGTAGTCAGATGTCATAAGGAAGAGCAACCCCATGACTTTCCATGGTCATTTGGCTCATTTCAAACGATAAGATTCCTTCTCAAGTGTTTCTTTAGTTCTTGGTAAATGTCTCTCCTACATTTGAATGCTCACTAACTTTCACCAGTTTCTGTTTTACTCCTCTACTGGATTATTTCCTGTTCTAAACTATATTCCTAATTTGAGATCCCTTACATCTCTGCTGTTGATCTCAGTTTGGCATTATTACACTTGGCAAGGTCTAGGTTGCTTTGTACTTGCAGTGACTGAAAGGACGTTACAGGAAAGTGTTTCCACAACTTTGTAGTATCACAAGTTAAGAATGTGTTACTAGAATACTTTTTTCTATTATCCTGTGTATATATAGTTTATAATTCCAACTACTTAGTTTGAGGAAAACATTGAATTCACAAATATACACACACACTCACTTCACAATTTATGTGTAGATGAATTGCAAGTAAGATGGTAGTAATCATTAATGAATGCAAACGTATTTATAAGGAATTCAAGTACCGGTATTTATAAAGAATTCATGTTAGGCTTTCTATATGGGAGCTCTCTTTACTAATTATACAAAGACACAATAGAAAAATGTCAGACATGCTCAGAAGCATTGTACAATGCACATAGAATGTCTTACTTGTGTTTAGTCTGAACTTTTACTCTGAACCTTTTATGGGCTTGTCTTGGAAATATCTAGGGTGAAATCCTGACTCCCATGGAAATCAATGGTAAAACTTCCATTAACTTCAATTGGGCCAAGATTTCATCCCCCATGACTTCCACTGCACAAATGCCTAGATAGGTATTGAACGGTGGGGGCCATTACATAACTGATGCTCAAAGAGAGACTTGAACTCCTGTGAACTTTCGACACTAAAGATGAACTTCCCTTAAGAAGAGAGTATGTAACATGCTTGTAAATGTGTCTCCCCCCCCGCAGTATGTAGACTGTATAGATAATAACAGCCCTCTAGTACTGTTGTAACTCCAGCTAATGGAGTTTCTCCTTTAGCTCAAGAGATAGGGTTCTGTGCTAGTCTAGACCCTGAGATGATCCTGTGAAGGAGTATGTTACATCTCCAGCATGGATAACCTCATTACCTGATTTAATGTGGGTCAAACCCAGGTTCTTTGGAGCTGGCTATTTTATAATATGGTGGCCCAGGGTGTATCTCTCCGCTCAAAGATATTATGCCCCATAGCAAGGTTTTTGTTTTTGCTGTGTTGCAATGTTAGGCACCCAGTGTCTTCAGAAATACAATATTGTTCCACGACTCCTTGTTGCACATCAGAAAATAGAATAGTGAATGATTTAGAATATTTATTCTAGATCATCTACGGAGAGTGATGTAAATAGGACCAAAGTTTTGGTATTAAAGCCTTCACCTGTTCTAACAGAGAATTATACCCTTGCTTGGCATATGGCAAAAATATGTTGTGTGGTGGTATTGTGCAGTATAACATCATAGAGCAATACAGTAAGTCATTGTCACATGAGTGGTGGTGGAAATGTAGGTCAAATTCTGCCTTTCACAGTGCCAGCACTTGGGGAAGAATTATGATTTGTCTGCATATTGCTGAGTCTTTGTGGTTGGCACCCAAAGAGCTTGGAATTTTAGATGGAAACCATCCAAAGGAACGTACTGTATGAGACATACAGAGAACTTACTGTACTGTTAGATACAGTTCAGCTCTTATCTCAGTTGAAAACATAAAGCAAAATAAAATTTTAAGGTCCCTATACACTGATTATTTTTTTATGACGACTGCAGGTTGTCTGGAGAAAGAATAATTACTCCATATAACCAATTTCTCAACTCAAACACATTCATCCTACTAATTAAGAGCTCAAATAGTGGCCAACCTTGGGGGTCGTGGAGCGTCAGCTTACCACACGGGATGGCCAGGGAGGAATTCTGGCCCCTTGCAATAGATATCCATCTAGAGTGATCTGGCAATCAGGGGAGTAGGAGTGCAGCATCCTCATCACTGTGTGCCTGCCACTGCTTTCCCCCTGCCCTTACTGTCCCTTTTGGGGTGTCTTTAGCCCAACAGGTGTAAACAGACAGCACTTCCTGCTTTCAGAGGACATTCACTGTGGGGAAGTTTCTTGTGTCCTCGTCTCCTCTTGCATACTCCCTGTTCACACAGACACAGTCTGCTTCTAAAAGTACAGTGTTCCTTTATATTTAGAAGGTTTGTGATGCATGGAGGGCCCAACCTACTCCCACTGAAATTTATGGCAAAACATTTACTGAAGTCCAGGATTGGGTCTGAAATGGAACGAACAGTTCCCCTACTTTTGAGGTAAATATATTTCCATTTTTTTGTTTCTTCATTTGAATACAATATTTGGAGTCTGATTAGGATCTTAACTTCCTGCTGAGGCTTATGTCTGTGATAGTCACAAACTGGAACTTCAGACTCCTGAATACCACCCCAAACTTTGGAAAAATGGGATCCAAATGAACTCCTCTTCAAGAGCTAATCCCTCTGTTCACCTTTCAGCAAGTCGCCCACTCTGCCTCCCAATTGCTGATTTCTCCTCTCATCTGACCAACCTTCAAGATACCCAGGGCCATCCTTACCCATACGCAAAGTATACAGCTGCATAGGGCACCAGGAAATTTGGGGCACCAATTTTCCTGGTGTCCTGCGCAGCTGTGTGCTGCTCCAGGCTCTGCTCCTGCTCTTCCCCAGGGCCCCCACCCTGCTCCGCCCCTGCCATGCCCCTTCCCTTCCCTGCCCCGCTCCCACTCCCATGAGCTCTGCAGCAGGGTCGGGGCTGCACTCATTGGTGGCGGGACGCGCCGCTGGTGAGTTCTGGGGGGTGGTTCCGCCCTGCCCCCCAAGCTAGCCCTGCTCCCCCCTCCCCGTGGAGGCGTGGGGCCCACTTTTCACCCGCCACCCCCTGCAGAGGCCTGCCCCCCCCCCACAGGGGGGCTGCGTAGGGCTCCAGAATAGCTAGGGACAGCCCTGAAGATACCAACACTTTTCTTCCCCACTGAATGAAGCTGTCCCCTCTGTCAGCTGTTAAAGCCACCAATTACATAGATCCTGCTTGCAGCTCTCAAGACACCAATTTCCTAGATGTCAGCCAACTGGAAATTACATGATATGTTAAAAGGTTTCCAATTAGAAGGAAAAAGTAGCCCTGTAATCAAGTTATTTTTCTACCTTCATAACTAATACTCTCTTGTCCATCAAAAATATTCCCCTTGTACAGAGTTTTTCAATAATGTCTAGTTAAAAAGTTAACTGGAACAAGTCTGACATTATCTTCTTAAACAGTCTCTGCTTCCTTGCACTTTTTCAGTCTTTTTCTTTCAAATGCTGCCCATTAGGAGCTAAGTGTGTTTAAGGGGCTGGAGGAACAGATTTAGGAGGAAAGATTAAAAACAACTAAATATGTTAAGCTTGTCCAAACAATTTCTGAGGGGGGCAGGGGGGAAATATGAGGACCTTTTGTCTGTGGAGTGTAAATTCCAAGGAGGGAGGGGGATTGTTTAGACTTGGAACAAAGGAGATGTAACATAGAGTAATGGGATAAAATTAAACAAAGGAAAATCCAACCTCCCATAGGATTTTATGCAAGTCCCCTTGAGTGATTTAAAACTAAACTAGTACAAGTACTTGGACATATATATATATATATATATATCTTGCATTATCGATAAGACAGGCAAGATGACCTGAATTCCGTGTAGCTTTGGAGTTTAGAATAGGAGAATAAAATATCAATTCAATAAAATGCTATTATTTTATTTGTATTATTGTTGTTCTTAGGTGCCCCACTCATGGACCAGAGCCACAATGAGCTAGACACTGTACAAACACAGACCAAAAAAACAGTCCCTGGCCCAAATTGCTTATAATCTATGCAATGCATACTTATAATGCATGCCTTGTAATTTGATCAGTTTAATTACATCAGTGCACTAATTTGGATTAGCTGACACCCCTTCTCAGACTGGACACAGCAAATGAAGAACCCATCACAAAATACCATAATTTGATTCTATCACAGTGGTCAGTGTCCCCATCTTTTAAGCATTTCCCCAGGATTTTTGTGTATAAAACTGTGTGTGTGTGTGTATGTGTGTGATATAATGGATTTTGAGTCAGTTTTGATAAAAAATAAAATATCAAGGATTAGGTGCCAGTCTTTCAAGGGACTCCATTTAGATGGTTCCTTGTGTCTGTCCACACAGAGCAGGTTGCAGGGTCTGGGCCTCAGACTGCAAAGGCACCAGCAGTGCCATACACCTACTGTTTTTGAGCATATCCTTCTGTATGTCTGGTCCGCACTGGATATTTTTTTCCTTTAAACTCAGTTAAGTGCTGCATTCTTTATTTTTTTCCAGAGAGGCTGATGCTCTAAGTTTTTGCATAAAAGTTTCACTCTTTGCTTGCATTGCCTGAAATGAGGCCTCTTTTCAGAACAACCAAGAAGACTCAACTTTCCTGACATTTTTAACGACCATCAATCTTCTTCTTTGTCAAGGGGCTAAATGGTCTGAAAAATGTTCTGTTGGACAAGTTCCCCCCCTAGTTTATCATGGAAAGAAATCTGGCCTCTCCATTTTTCACTCATTGCCATTATTCTCCCAGTGGATACGTTCTAGTATATGAACATCTCACAATTTTGGCAACTGTTTAAACTTAAATTTAATGTATGGGAGTGCCCTAATTATGCTTGCCTAAATGTTATAGTTGAGTCAACATTCATTGTCAAATATCGGGGGTAGCCATGTTAGTCTGTATCCACAAAAACAATGAGGAGTCCGGTGGCACTTTAAAGACTAACAGATTTATTTGGGCATAAGCTTTCGTGGGTAAAAAACCCACTTCTTCGGGTTTTTTACCCACGAAAGCTTATGTGCAAATAAATCTGTTAGTCTTTAAGGTGCCACCGGACTCCTCATTATTCATTATCAAGACTTTCACCTGAAGAACTTGTTTAAAATCTGGTATAAAATTATTAGGAAACATGGGCCCAATCCTAAACTTATAGCAGTCTATGGGAGTCTTAACATTGACTTCAGGGTCTCTGGCTTAGGCTCTGAGTCAGATTTTCAACAGAGCTTTGTACCCAATATGCACCCAATCCAGCTACTTTATATAGGTGCCTAAATAGCATCTTATAGGCTCCCATTTCAATTTAAAAAATGCTATATTTCAATTAAAATAGTTACTTATTGGCAGTTAAAAGACTGTATTATATATACTTTGTAAGATCTTCCTAACAACTTCGCTCAGGAAAATAAATGAAATATAAATAGCTGCCATGGCAATAAGCATAAGAGAAATGGATATAATAATAAAAACAAAACTTATATCCACAATCTATGGTTCTTCTCATGGGGCAGCCATGCTATACTATATTCCCTAAGCAGTCAAAATGCCAAAACCACAATTCTGGATTGCTCCAAGACTGGGAGTCTGTTCTACAATAAGAAGAATAGAATAAAACACATTCTAATCTCTACCCCAAACTGACTATCTTTATTCAAGCTAATTTTTGTTTTTTTTGAAAAGTGAATTTTGGACCCCTATTGAAGTCAAGCCTAGAGAGCAGTGAAATCTAGGAAGGAACCATAACTCATCTACAACTTGAGTAGTACAAAACTTTACATAATTGATAGAAATTGATATCCCAAAAGTGGCTGGTACAAAAAGCCGGGCTATAGTTTTCTGTATAAGTACTTCAGTCATTTGGTACGGACACGTACGGACACCAATATGTATATAAAGTTATCGATATTCTTCTATTTTGTTACCTATCTCATCTGGGGTGGGGTGGGGTGGGACATAGCTTATGTATGTACCTGTAACCTGAGTCCCGCCGCCCAAGTCTGAATCCCTCAGGCTTCAGCTTCAGCCCCAGCACGTCTAAGCCAGGCTTCAGCTTCAGTCCCAGCAAATCTAAGCCAGGCCTGGGGTTAAAATGGGGTCCCGACCCACAGTTTGAGGTCACGATCCACAGTTTGAGAACTGCTGGTCTATTCATAAAGTACTCATTTTCTCTATTAGTATTTCCCAAACTTTACTCCACTTATAGCCACTGTGTAGCAACTGCTATGTGGGCTCCTAAAAGGAGGAATTTAAGTGAGTCTTTTTGGCAAGGTTGCTCTTCCCATCTAACAGTGACAATGTTAGGTTGAGCAATAAATGTTCACTGTTAGTAAATAAACACTACTCAGCTACTCCTCTCCAGAGAAATTGGAATTTAGGTGATTACATCAAATATGAATAAGAGTACAACCGCAGCTGCCTCCTTTCTAACATCTATCATTGGCTCTGTCCTTTTTAAACAATCTGCTTGGGGTAAGGAATTATGTCTCTAAAATGTAGCCCTATGTTATAAAATGCAAAGTATGTATCTTAAATACTTACATGCCCCACATTACTATCTGAATGTCTCACAATCTTTAATGTATTTATTCTCACAACACCTGCATGAGGTAAGGAAGTACTATTATCCTCATGTTACAGATGAGAAACTGAAGCACAGAGTGACTAAAGGACTTGCCCCAGGCAGGGCCGGCTCTAAGTTTTTTGTTGCCCCAAGCAAAAAAAAAAGAGTGCCGCCCCGCCGTAACACCCCCCCAAGCGCTGCCGCCCCGTTGAAACACCCCCCCAAGCGCCGCACCGCACCACCCCACCAAAACACCCCCCATCGCTGCCCCGCCTCGCCAAAACACCCCCTCGAGCGCTGCTGTGCTGCTGAAACACCCCCCCCCCCCCGAGCG